>NC_040881.3:21658142-21851952 GCF_900634795.4 Betta splendens
GTGCTGGAACTATGCACCAAAGTCAAGTTATTAATGATCAAAGTTGACTGTATTACAGTATGACATGGTAGTTTTGAATACTAATAAATCCAAAACTATACAGTAAAAATATACAGATCTTTGTGGGGTAATAGTACATCTCTAGTAGAACAAGGGGAAAGTGGTCTGAGCCTGGAACTATGCACCAAAGTTAAGTTATTAATTTAAAGTTTCACAGTATGACATGGTAGTTTTAAATACTAATAAATGCTTAATTTTACAGTAAAAGTATATAGATCTTTATTAGGCGACAGTTTTTCTATATATGCAATAGTTTGTTTCGTATTTTTCAATATTTTGAACAGACCAGACGTGTCGCTATGAAAAGAGAAAGTCGCGACGAGCGTGTTTTGTGCTCTGCTGTAAAGCGCGTAATACGGGCGCAAGACGTTTCTGAAGCGCGGCTGGCTGAACGACGGATGAACGAACGACGGCTCGCTTGACCGCAGTCATATTGGCTCATATTACGTTGCGCTGCAACACAGGTAAGCAGTGAGCATGGCTGCTCAAAGCATCCATGAATATCAATGCTAATAACGCCCATCTGGCTTATTTGTTTATGTGTATTAATAACTAATGTGCAATATTAATATTATGTTAAAATTGAGTGACAGTTGTCTGTGTTTTTGTACTTTTATAACATTCGGAGGATGTGGCATGTGTAGCCGTTCTCTGTTAAGTTATTGATTTGAAATATTATTTTTGGTCTAACTTCTTCACTGAAAGTGCTAATTTAATCTGTGAGTACAAGCTTTAAATTGAGATTATTATGTTTTGGTTTTATTTATATGTTATGCTGAGTACCAATGTCTAATGGAAAATTTATGTTTGTTTATATCATATTACGTTGCGCTGCAACACAGGCTAAATAAACGACGGCCGAGTCTGAACCGCATCCAGAACCTTGTGTCCGCTCCCTTCTTTCTCCCATCATCACCACCTGCTCCTCTCCTCCCCCCATTCACACCATCTAACTCAACGCAGAGCACTGGTCAGGGGCAGTAGTGGACAGAGGAAGAGAACGTGTGGGTTACATCTTTGGTGCCGTGACCCGGATGTGGTTCGCAGAGAGCTTCGGCAGCAACGTTGGACACCTGAGTCTGTGGTTCGAGAGCAAGTGAACTGTTCCTGGTGCAGCTGGCCTACTCTGAATGCACTTTGCTGCATGGGGAAGAAAGTTTCAGCTGTATCTTTGAAACTACCGATTACTGTGAGTTTACCATTTGAGTGTATATGCTGTGACAGAATAATTTGATTATTTGAGAGAGATTTGAACCAGCTCTTATTTCGGTGTAATCATTCTGCTATATTTGGATTTGTGCAGTGTGTGTATAGAGGATTATTAATAGTGCCCTATCATAATATTTAGTCACGTTATTGCTTGAGTGTTTTTTTTTATTTTCTGTCCTACGCTGCAGTTTTAGACAAAAGCAGAATTAGTAGTTTAATAAGTGGTTATATTTACTGCAAGTACAATATAGTTATTGTAAATACCAACACATTTCATGAACAGTTTTGAGGGTTTGTTATTGGGGTTAGAAGAAGGCTCTGCAATGGCATCCAGCACACAGTTACCCACTCCAACTGGCTACAAACATGACCAGGAGAGAGCAGAACAGTACCCCTTAAGTGAGGAGTTGATGAACACACAACCGGTGGTGAGACACAGGCTGACTAACCGCAGCACAAAGCCCCTGGATCCCCTGCTCCATCACTCTCCCCCACACGGCGAAGCACACCAGCAGCTCCATGGCCCACAACTCACCCCACCAGGCTCTCATCCTATGGTAACCAGCACACCGCTCCAGCCACCCCTTGGACTTTTGGACCCCCCTTGCAGGCCCCCTTGCCCCACTCGGAGCACACCCCATCGACGCCCCAGGAGAGCCGGCCACTGGATCATTCAGTGATAATATCACTACCCCAGCCGGCAGAGCACACCATGACAGGTTGTGCACCCCAGCCCCCTTCACGTCTTCCACAACACTTTGAGTCAGAGCCGACAACCCAGCCGCAGTCCCTCCCAAGCCACCCAACAGCCCCCCTTTATCCAGCATATCCCTTCAACCCAACTTCACATAGCTACATTAGTCACCTACAGTCCCCTTCAGGCTTTAGGCCCTCCCCTACCAATATTTACACCCCACCAGCACCTGTATCCTACCTCTCAAACCCTGTGAGTAGTGGAGCGTTCCCCGGACTCCCGCCCGCCCCCAACACAAGCAGCAGCATCTACGCTCCCCCAAATCTGGCAACTGTGGCTCTTCCAACCCCCACTCCTACCCAGACACCAGCATATGACCACACACCTGTACTCCACCCCCCGCCCACCACGTACCCTGGTGCTGCACACCCCATGCCCCTCCCCCGTTCCTCTGCACCCCACATGCAACAGTACGCACCTGACGTGCACCTTAAGAACTCTTCCTCAGTCATGGCTAACCCCAGCCCCCAACCGATGTCTCATGGAGGGCTTAGGCAGACCCATCAGGTTAAGAATATACAGGTGTTCACTGGCAATGTCGACAGTAAGCTGCTCATAGACAATTGGGTATAAGGGATAAGGGACATGCAGTATCTCCTGGAGGCAATAGAGTTACCCGTGCACATGAGCTTCTCCACCGTTGTGAGGCACCTGAGTGGTGAAGCCAGAAAACTAGTCCTGAATCTGTCTCTCGATGAACAGACCCCAGAAAGAGCTTTTGAGGAGTTGAAGGCAGAGTATGATGACACACGGGGCTCCCTGGATCCACTCGCAGACTTTTATGAGTGTTCACAACGACCGGGAGAGTCGGCCTGTTCATATGCTATAGCCCTGGAAGCCACACTACGTGAGGTGGAAGAAAGTCAGCGTGGAGGCCGGCCATTCCCTGATCAGGATAGCAAGCTAACCAGGCAGTTCTTGAGAGGTCTCCATGATGATGATCTCACCGATGAAGCCCAGGCTCTTAAGCTTTCACGAGCTGCAGGCTGAGCTTCGTAACCTGGCAAGAGAGACTAGAAAGTTCCACACACAGCCCAAACCAAAGAAGACATATGAACAGGTACATGTTACACCAGACACCAACACACACGGGAAAACCGAAAAGGCTAAGCATGCTTCAAACCTGGAAGAGCTGACCGCAGTCATCAAAAGGCTAGCCACCAACCAGGAGGAACAGATGGCAAAGCTGTCACACCTTGAGGCAAGGCTGAACACCCCACCTCCAGCACCTCCACCCCTGTGGCAGCCACCACCGGAAAATAGCAACCAGAGTCCAAGAGTTACATGCCACTGATGTGGGAAGCAGGGATACATAGCTCGAGTCTGCAGAGTGATGGTTCCTAAACCGTCCTCAGATTGGATTCCGCCGCAGGGTCAACCAGTTCCCCCAGCGGAGGGCGGCGCAGATCACCCAGCTCATCCTTTAAACGCCTAGAGCCCATGGTAGCAGGGGTAACCATGGGCAAGCAGCTAGACCCCCCACAGCACAAACAAACAAAGAGCGACGCTGAGCGTAAGACTCCCTTAGTGGGTCCCAGAAATGAAGGGGAAGTAGAGGTCAATAGAGTGAAGTGCAAGGCCCTCATCAACTCCGGCTCGCAGATAACCAGTATCACCCACAGCTACTGGCAAGGCCACCCCACACTTTGCAAACGGAAGCTGCAGTCCTCTAACATTCCAATTGAGGGTGCGGGGGGGGCTGTGCGTTTTTATGGTGTCCTGAGTATAAAACTGAGAGTGGTGGGAAAGGAATTCCAGAATGTGCCAGCGTTTGTTGTTCCAGATTCTGACTATCGCTCCACCGTACCACTGCTGATAGGAACCAATGTAATTCAGGCCTTCAGAACCCACCTCCTTTTAGCTAATGATGAGCATGAACACTTCCTTCACCAGGTAAAAGACAGCAACCCAGAGTGGTATGCAGCTTTACAGGAAGTGGGGGATGAAACACAAAGGGACCTGAGTGATAAAGTGGGCCCTGCAGTGTATGTTGGACGCATAATTTGCATTCCTGGGGGCCAAGAAATGGATTTGATGTGCAAGATTAAGGCTGGCCCACAGAGAAAGACTTACACGGCATTGGTAGAAGGTCACTCCTCGCTGCAACTCCCCCAGAACCTGGTGGTTGCAAAAGTCCGTGCTGATGTAAAAAAAGGTCGTGCTCCAGTTAGAGTGTTGAACATGTCCCAGCATGCCGTTGTGCTTAAGTCACATACACATATTGCTGATGTTTTCCAGATAGACCGTGTGATTGAGTTTACTGACAGGCAGCCGGAAGAAGGTGGCGGTGAGGGTAGCAACAGCCCGTGTTTGAGCTTTGACCAGGTGGTGGTGGAGTGCAGTGTGGATTTGAGTGAGGCAGTAGTAGACAGTGAGCAGCAACGCTCTCTTCTCAAGGGCCTGGTGGAAAAGAATGCAGTTGTGTTCTCTAGACACGCCTTAGACTATGGCCACACTATGACAGTGCAGCACGAAATTCCCCTAGTTGATTCTAGGCCTTTTTGTCTCCCATACCACAAAATCCCCCCTTCACAATGGCAGGATGTGAGGAAAATGTTGAAAGAGATGGAGGCATCAGGGGTAATTAGACCAAGCAAAAGCCCCTATGCTTCTCCAGTGGTGATTGTAACTAAGAAAGATGGGTCGCTAAGGCTGTGCATAGATTACAGGAAGCTGAACTCCTGCAGCACGAGGGGCGCGTTTCCGCTCCCTCGAATAGAGGAAGCGCTAGAGGCTCTGGGCCAAGCAAAGTATTTCTCCACCCTTGACCTCACGTCTGGGTACTGGCAGGTGGAAGTAGCAGAGCACGACAAGCATAAAACTGCGTTTAGCACCCCCGTGGGGCTGTTCGAGGCCAACAGGATGCCTGTTGGGCTGCAGAATGCCCCATCCACTTTCCAGCGGCTCATGACCTGCTGCTTTGGTGACCTCAACTTCACTCATCTCCTGATCTATTTGGATGACCTTCTCATCTTTTCCAAAACATTTGATGAACACCTCGAGAGGCTGCAGCTGGTGTTCGATCGGCTTAGGGAGCATGGGTTGAAGTTGAAGCCATCCAAATGCCAGCTCATGAGAAAGGAGGTGCAGTACCTTGGTCATTTGGTCTCTGCTGAGGGAATCAGAACAGACCCAGAGAAGATTAGCAGGGTTAAGGACTGGCCACGGCCCACCAGTCGCAGAGAAGTGTTGCAGTTCCTGGGTTTTGCGGGTTACTACAGGCGGTATGTGCAGGGCTATTCACCGTTGGCTGCTCCCTTGTATCGTCTGACCTCTGGTGACCCTAGGAGAAAGATGAGAGGGGGTAGGACATGCGGGGGCCCGGGGTTCCCCTTTGTTTGGTCTGACGAGTGTGAAATGGCGTTTCAGGCTCTTAAAGAGAAACTGACAACTGCTCCTGTGTTAGGGTACCCGAATTACAACTTACCGTTTGTTCTCCAGACTGATGCCTCGGGTGACGGTCTCGGGGCGGTCCTCGCACAGGTGCAGGAGGGAGCGGAGAGTTTCATAGCTTATGCCAGCAGGGGTTTGAGTCCAGCGGAGACGCGCTATCCTGCGCATAAGCTTGAATTTCTGGCACTTAACTGGCCAGTGATGGACAAGTTTTACGATTACCTGTATGGTCATTGTTTTTCTGTTCAGACTGATAACAACCCCCTTAAGTATGTGATGGCTTCCGCAAAGCTGGACGCTACAGGTCAGTGGTGGGTGTCATGACTGTCAGCGTTCAACTTTGACATCCACTACAGGAAAGGGCGAAACAACTCAAACGCAGATGCTCTGTCTCGTATGACCTGCCACGACGTCGGCCAGGTGTGGCAAACCTGCCCTCAGCGGGTGGGGACTGGAGAGATGGAAAATGGGCAGGACGGTGCTGTCAGAGGAGAGCTGGGTCAAAGACAGTCTCAGGAGCCCGACGAGCCCTATGTGGAGGTGGGGACCGAGTCGCTCCCTGCCATGACTAAACAGGAAGTGCGAGCAGAACAGAAAAGAGACTCTGTCGTTGGTCTGGTCGTGCATTTTAAAAGCCGCAACCACAAACCACACCGCAAGGAGAAGGTTGGAGGCGGCTGGCAGGTGCGCCTTCTCTTAAAGGAGTGGAGGAGGTTAGTGGTGAGAGATGGTATCCTATACCGGAACATCAGAGACCGTCAGAGAGGTGAAATTCAGCAGCTAGTCCTGCCAGAGGGGCTGCGCACATCAGTAATGACTGCTCTTCATGATGACTCAGGCCATTTGGGATTTGAGAGGACTTTGCAGCTGATAAGAGAGAGGTTTTACTGGCCGGGAATGGCTAAGGAAGTGAAAACATGGTGTGAGAAGTGTCGGAGATGCTTCCTCAGAAAGACCCCCACTGCAGGCCTTAGAGCCCCTCTGGTCAGCATCCACAGTGAGGTACCGATGGAGCTGGTGTGTGTGGACTTTCTCAGCATTGAAAAGTCTAAAGGTGGCATTGAAAATGTGCTCATTGTCACTGACCACTTCTCCCGCTTTGCACAGGCCTATCCCACAAAAGATCAAAAAGCCTGTACGGTGGCTAAGGTGCTGTGGAAGAACTTCTTCACCCGCTTCGGTTTTCCAGCAAAGCTACGTGCTGACCAAGGGCGAAACTTTGAAAGTGCTGTTGTTAAGGAGCTGTGCAAATGTACTGGCATCACGAAGACCCACACAACCCCCTACCACCCACAGGGAAATGGAAACACTGAGAGGTTCAACAGAACGCTGTTGAACATGTTGGGAACCTTAGAGCCTCACCAAAAACATCGCTGGAGTGAGTATTTAGATGCCATGACACATGCATACAACTGCACACAGCACGATTCAACTGGATACACACCATACTTCCTAATGTTTGGCAGACATCCCAGACTCCCAGTTGACCTAGCATTTGGACTTGAAACCAGAACTCAGCAGGGTGACTATAGTGACTATGTCCAGACACTGCACGACTGTTTGTCACGGGCTTATGACCAAGCCAACAGGATGTCTCGGCATGCTAAAGGCCAACAGAAAAAATATTATGACCAAAAGGCGAAAGGCCGCGTTTTCAACCCAGGGGATAGGGTCCTGGTCAAGGTGTGTCATGTGGAGGGTCGTCAGAAGTTGGGAGACAGGTGGGAACCCCGGCCGTACATTGTGGTCAAAAAGCAGCCAAATGTTCCCGTGTATGTTGTACGCATGGAAGATGGAGATACTGAACGGGTGCTTCATCGTAACCTCTTGACCCAATGCATGTTCTTGCCAGTGGAGCAGATCAGTGAGGCAGGAGGCTGTGAAGAAGAGCTCGGTGCGAGGGAGACGGACGCTGATGCAGAGAGAGATTCAGGAGGGGACTGGGAAGTGGAGGGAGTGCTTCACCTGGGACGCTGGATGTCGCAAACAGGCTCACCGACACGGAGGACATGGAAGAAGGGGCAGAACGGGTGCAAATGGATGTGGAGACGAGGCCCAGAGCAACCGGACAACTGCCAGCCAGAACTCGCCGCCCCCCAAAAAGACTGTCTTATGAGTCTCAGGTCATCCAGGGGGAGAGTGATGAACAGAAGATACAAAGAGGGAGAAGATTATGGCAGAGAATCAGAGCAGAAAGGGCAGCAGGTCAAAGGTTACACATTAGGGTAGCAGAGAATATTTAGTGAAACAAACATTTCTATGGTAGCACGGACAACAGGGTTACAGGAAAAAAAATGTCTGTTGTATTACAGTAAGTGCCTCTTGTTTTCTTGGTACTGTATTTATTTTGGGCAGTTTTTGTTTATTTTCCTTGGTTTTGTCTGATGGCTGGGACGCCATCAATTAAAGGAGGGGTGGATGTAGGGCAGTGTTCCCGAACGGCCAAAAGATGACGCTGTTGCACCATGTCACTGCAGATTTTAAGTTTTGTTTCTCGGCCTGTCCCTCCCGGGACGCTGTAGTTTTGTTCCCATTTGCGCGCTGGTTGCCATATTGGCTCATATTACGTTGCGCTGCAACACAGGTAAGCAGTGAGCATGGCTGCTCAAAGCATCCATGAATATCAATGCTAATAACGCCCATCTGGCTTATTTGTTTATGTGTATTAATAACTAATGTGCAATATTATAGTTTTGGTTAAAATTGAGTGACAGTTGTCTGTGTTTTTGTACTTTTATAACATTCGGAGGATGTGGCATGTGTAGCCGTTTTCTGTTAAGTTATTGATTTGAAATATTATTTTTGGTCTAACTTCTTCACTGAAAGTGCTAATTTAATCTGTGAGTACAAGCTTTAAGTTGAGATTATTATGTTTTGGTTTTATTTATATGTTATGCTGAGTACCAATGTCTAATGGGAAATTTATGTGTGTTTATATCATATTACGTTGCGCTGCAACACAGGCTAAATAAACGACGGCCGAGTCTGAACCGCATCCAGAACCTTGTGTCCGCTCCCTTCTTTCTCCCACCATCACCACCTGCTCCTCTCCTCCCCCCATTCACACCATCTAACACAACGCAGAGCACTGGTCAGGGGCAGTAGTGGACAGAGGAAGAGAACGTGTGGGTTACATTTACATTCTCACACCTGCATCGCTGACGTCTAACTATCAGAGAGGAAGGAGCGGTAAGTCTCAACAGACAGAGAGACACAACTCCATGACCTTGGGTTTGGGAGCTAGAGTCCAGAGTCTATCAGGCAGAGACAACCATTGAACAGTCTAGGTGAAATGTCAAATACATACAGTAAGACAAAACACAAGATAATAATTGCAAAACATAAGTCATAAATCATATAATACCTGCATAGAATAAGGAAGAAACAATTTTCCCATAACAGATACAAATATGATTATTGGCTTATTTTCTTCACATGCTTATACAGAGGTTATTCTTGTATACAGTAAGTACCCACCAAAACAGCTCCCAACCTTTTGTTCCTAAGTTACCTGCATTTTATGTGAAGGTGTATTTTTTAATCTTGATGAGTTAATAAACTTATTGTTTCATTTGAAAGGGTCTTTTATTAATACATAATTAAATGTTTGATTATTTTTATTTTTACTGTTTGATTAATGTGTAATCAAAATGTCACGAAAATGTTACCCTGCGCACAATAAAGTGCGCAACTGGACCCCCAGGGAGTGTTCCACAGAACTGAATCAGAGACCTAGTATGCACACACAAAGTGTTGTATTTACAGAAAAGGAAACAACAACGGTGCGTGGGCGTGACTCGTCCTAGGTAGTAGCGTCACTGAGTACCGGGAGGGAGAGAGAGAAGTAAGTTATATACTGGACCGCGTTCAGCATACACACGGAATTCAATTCACTGTACGATTCTACCTGGTGAAACAGGGCAAACGCGAGGAGAAGCTCCGAGCATGAGGCAGGTTGAGCAACAGCGATGGCGTGGCTGTGGAGACCGGGTCCTCGTTCCAGCGTTACTCCAGAAGTTCCTTCCCACGGTGTCTGTGGAGGAGCACAATGGTGCGCGCACGGCGCTTCATGTAACAACACCGTTTCCGACGGCTAATAGCGCGCGATCCGAACGATGGAGGACTGTCCTCACGTCAGTGTCCTTTTAGTCCGAAATAGCACGGGCAAAATGCTCGTCTATCGGCCGAATTCTCCTCTCCAGTACCCTGGCATAGACTTTCCCAGGGAGGCTGAGAAGTGTGATCCCCCTATAGTTGGAACACACTCTCCTGTCCCCCTTTTTGTAAAGAGGGACAACCACCCCGGTTGTCCAGTCCAGAGGAACTGTCCCCCTCCTCCACGCGATGTTGCAGAGGCGTGTCACCCAAGACAGCCCCACAACATCCAGAGACTTGAGGTACTCAGGACGGATCTCATCCACCCCCGCTGCTCTGCCACTGAGGAGCTTACCAACTACCTCGGTGACGTCAGCCTGGGTGATGGGCGAGTCCGCCTCTGAGTCCCCTGCCTCTGCTTCCTCAGCAGAAGGCATGTCGGAGGGGTTGAGGAGATCCTCAAAGTACTCCTTCCACCGTTCGATAACATCCCCAGTTGAGGTCAACAGCTCCCCACCTCCACTGAAAACAGAGTTGGTAAAGAACTGCTTCCCCCT
The DNA here is from genome assembly GCF_900634795.4 of Betta splendens. Classification (NCBI taxonomy): domain Eukaryota; kingdom Metazoa; phylum Chordata; class Actinopteri; order Anabantiformes; family Osphronemidae; genus Betta; species Betta splendens. Next base: position 21,668,211 of record NC_040881.3, read on the forward strand.
CCTGAGGCGCCGGACGGTTTGCCAGAATCTCTTTGAGGCCGAGCGATAGTCCTCCTCCATGGCCTCCCCGAACTCCTCCCAAGCCCGAGTTTTTGCCTCCGCAACGGCACGGGCTGCAGCACGCTTGGCCTGCCGGTACCCATCAGCTGCCTCAGGAGTCCCACAGGTCAACCATACCTGGTAGGACTCCTTCTTCAGCTTGATGGCGTCCCTTACTTCCGGCGTCCACCACCGGGTTCGGGGATTACCACCACGACAGGCACCGGAGACCCTGCGTCCACAGCTCTGAACGGCCGCGTTGACAATGGAGACGGAGAACATGGTCCACTCGGACTCTATGTCTCCCTGGGAAAGTCTATGCCAGGGTACTGGAGAGGAGAATTCGGCCGATAGTCGAACCTCGGATACAGGAGGAACAATGTGGTTTTCGGCCTGGTCGTGGAACGCTGGACCAGCTTTATACCCTCAGCAGGGTGCTTGAGGGTTTGTGGGAGTTTGCCCAACCAGTCTACAAATGGAGCGGTTCATTTTCGCTGATTTCAGTCGACTGTCAGTCACCTTTCTGACGATGATCACACACTTATCACACCCTCATCAGCCGACTGTCAGCAGCCCCCCCCCTTGGTCTGTCTGGGGAAGGTGTTAAAAATGTTAAAGAGGCCACCCCCATTTTAGCACCAAAGACGCAATTCCAGGGTAAAACCAAAAGGTGGAGCTTTAGTATCTGACCCGTAGAGTTAGAGTCAAACAGCAAGTATAGGCACAGTTCTGAGAACAGGACATAGACCTGATAATGTCAGTTCTACACTGTTTGCTAGGGCAGACAGACAAACAGACAGACAGACAATAGTCTGTCTAAACAGTCAACTAAAAAGTTTCAGATTCATTTCAGAATTGAATGTTGTACTAACTTTTTTTTAATCATAGATAAGCATCGGCAGCTCACGCTGCCACAGCTGCCAAACTACCTTCTGGAGGTTTATCAGTTACTGGCTGTATTAGGTTGAGTTGGACTTCACAAATGAAATTAATAAATTCTCATTCTATATATTATTCTTATTCCCTTGAATGTAGTGTGTGTCAGTCTGCCTGCTTCAGGAGCTGTTTTAAATTAAAAAAAGAACATTTCAATGTTCTAATCAGGCTTAGATGAACATAACAATAGAGAGCCTCTTTTCAGACAGAACGACCATCAACAGCACCAGTTAGACTGGTTTCACACCACCCCCTTCTCCCCAAAGCACCAGAGTCCTGCAGTGCTGTTACCTGATGTAACCAGATACATTTGTGAACTACTTCATCCATCCATCACTTATAAGAGCCTAGTGGTTAAAGCACACAACCTCTCACCCACAGTTTTTAATTAAACTGTTTTTGTTAGTTGGTGGTTTAAAATAAGAAACTTTTATATCCTAAAGCCATAGACTTAACACTTTCTTTTTAACAAGTTTTACTTACAGATTTTATAAACGTCCAGTTCATTTGACCATTTTCTAAACCAAGTTGTCTGAAAGTTGGGTCACTACATTCTTTTAGAGCAGAAATGTTTCTCAAGGAGCTTCTACATTATATGTCCTTCATGGGGGACATGGTCTTCACACCTTCTCACAGTCCTTTGTTCAACTGATGAGCCAGTTCTTTACAGGTGTGAAGTGAAGCCTATTGTAAATAGAGGATAGTGCCTAACTTTACTCAGACTGAAGGTTCCTGCACTTTTGGTAATGTTTCTGCTTTAAGAAAAGTCTGTAAGTTAACTTGAAAATGATTGAGCAGTCACAATCAGCCGATTGCAGTGACATTTGGCAGTAAAAGGTGACTGAAATGACACGGAACTGAAAGAATATCAGCTGGCATAACTCATAACACATATGTATGCAGATCTCTGTATTTTGTGTCACTTGAATTTGTGTGGTAAACAAAATACACCAGAGGCAAGTTTACACCAGGAGTCTCTAACGGGGAGCTTCTGTGCCTTAACCACCAGGCTGTTGGTCCTCTGAGGCAGACGTACTGTATGGCCAGTAACTAAATTCCTTCATACAGCATTATGTTAACAGAGCCTTGATTTCAGTGGAACCTTTAAAGTTATGGATCCATGAAGAATTTTCTTTTTAAGCACTTTACAAATATATCTGGTTTTTATGGCTCAGGTGAAGTTGTGTTGAAGTTGAGTCATGTCAACTCTTTCAGTCTGGTGTCCTTCTTGGGGGAGGGTTCATCACACCTACTCACTTTTGTGTCTTTTGTTCACGTAACGAGCCAGTTCTTTGCAAGTGTGAAGTGAAGCCAAACTGGAGAATAATATGGAACTTCCCTCAGACTGAGGAAGCTTTTGGTCTTTGTCAGTTGTAAAAAAATGCCAGTAAATTTAGAGCTAAACATTTTAAATACAGTAATACATACAATACAGTATAATTAAAACAAATAAAATATCCATGTGGATGTTGACTGAATGTTTGACTAAGGGCATTGTATTCATAACAGCTGTAATTTTCTACTTCTTGCTTAGACATAAATAACTTTAAGTTCAGTTATAAACTACGCTCATTTCTGTTTTATATATATAATATATAGTACACAAACCTCATGCACTTCCAATCTGCCTATGTGCCTGCATTACACATCACTGCTCCACCTGGTGCATGAATGTGCAATTGCAGGTAATTTCTTAAAAAAGGTTTAGGGGGCGTTAACAAGGCAGCCACGCATTAAGTACATCACAGTGGGGGGTCATGACTGGTGTAGGGGGGCTTGGTGGAATGGTACCTAAGTCATGCTAATGTCATGACAAGATCAGTGTGAAATCCTGCAGCAACGAGGCAACGAAAATTTGCCGCTCCATCTGTACATGTGCTTTGTGGATCTGGAGAAGGCATTCGACCGCGTCCCTCGTGACATCCTGTGGGGGGTGCTCCGGGAGTATGGAGTCCAGGGCCCTTTGCTAAGGGCTGTTTGGGCTCTGTACAACCGGAGCAGGAGCTTGGTTCGCATTGCCAGCAATAAGTCAGACCTGTTCCCGGTGCATGTTGGACTTCGGCAGGGCTGCCCTTTGTCACCGGTTCTGTTCATTATTTTTATGGACAGAATTTCTAGGCGCAGCCAGGGGCCGGAGGGGGTCTGGTTTGGGGACCACAGGATAGCATCACTGCTTTTTGCAGATGATGTTGTCCTGTTGGCTTCGTCAGGCCAGGACCTCCAGCGTGCGCTGGTGCGGTTTGCAGCTGAGTGTGAAGCGGCTGGGATGAGAATCAGTTCCTCCAAATCTGAGGCCATGGTTCTCGACCGGAAAAAGGTGGTTTGCTCTCTCCAGGTTGGAGAAGAGTTCCTGCCTCAAGTGGAGGAGTTTAAGTATCTTGGGGTCTTGTTCACGAGTGAGGGAAGGAAGGAGCGTGAGTTTGACAGACGGATCGGTGCGGCGGCTGCAGTAATGTGGTCGGTGTATCGGTCCGTCGTGGTGAAGAGGGAGCTGAGCCGAAAGGCAAAGCTCTTAATTTACCGGTCAATCTACGTTCCTACCCTCACCTATGGTCATGAGCTTTGGGTCATGACCGAAAGGGCAAGGTCACGGATACAAGCGGCTGAAATGAGCTTCCTCCGCAGGGTGGCTGGGCGCTCCCTTAGAGATAAGGTGGCCTGGGAACGTCTTGGGGTCCCACCGAAAGAGCTGGAGGAAGTGTCCGGGGAGAGGGAAGTCTGGAACTCTCTGGAACTCTCTGCTTAGACTGCTGCCCCCGCGACCCGGCCCCGGATAAGCGGATGAAAATGGATGGATGGAAAATGCTCATCTATATTATCCTATGTTTTGTCTTTCATATGTTTTACGCACTTGACGTTTCATTTATTGATTGTTCTCTAGCTTCCAAATCACTTGTTCCTTACTCTCTGTGGACTGCGCTCAGATCTGTAACCTTGGTCAGAAAGAAATGTCTCTCATCCACGATTTGAGTTTGAATTTGAGCTTGTTGGATCTCGTCAGAGGCGATCCAGACGGGTGAGCAGTCCTCTCAGCTCTGAATGTCTGTGGGGGTTTGGAGGCTGAGCGACCCTAGTCCTCAGCAGCACACGTGTTTATACTGACTCTATTCTCTATGTAATGGAGTTCTGCTCGGATATAGAAAAAGGACAGGTGTGCTGCAATTTTTCATTTATTTAAAAAAAGAAATCAAAGATCAGAACATACTGTACACCACGGAGGTGTGATGCAAAGATCCCAAAATCTTCAAGTCGCCTCTGCCTTTTTGTCCGTTTCCCTGGCCGTGTGGAACGTCTCTTTGGTCGAATCAGATTGTTTGTACCGCCTCATCTGTGTGTTTGTGTGTGTGTGTGTGTGTGTGTGTGTGTGTGTGTGTGTGTGTGTGTGTGTGTGTGTGTGTGTGTGTGTGTGTGTGTGTGTGTGTGTGTGTGTGTGTGTGTGTGTGTGTGTGTGTGTTTGTGTGTGTGCGTGTGTGCTTGTGTGAGAATCTTTACATTCTCACACCTGCATCACTGGCTTGTCAGAGAGGAATGAACACTAAGCTTCAAAGACAAGATGCACTTGGTTTTTACAGCCTTGGGTCTGGTGAGGAGTCTGATAGGAGCAAACCAGGGTCCAGGGCGTAAAAGACAGAGACAGATCATAAACTATTAGTCAGACAAACAGAACATCAGATGTCTAAACTTGAGGTACAACAGAAAGAAGAGATTAGTTGTTTGTTTAAGTTCAGTGTTGAACCTAACCAGCACATGATGACTGTGTTGGATAAGAAAAGCACAAAGGTACATTTTTTTTCCTGTTACAGGATTAAATAAAGAGCTGCTACCACAATATTAAGAACCAGAACAGAAAACAAGCTGCCACAGATGCATGTTCCCTGACACTGAGCTCCTCTCTGTTTGTGTCACGGCTGCTCTCCATGTGTCATATTTTAAGTGTGGACATTCTCATCATTGTCATTTCCTGTTTTGTTTTGCACTACTTCCGGTTTTCGTTGTTCTCCCATGTCATGTGCTAGTTTTACTTCCGGTCGTTTTCACATCACCTGTATGCAATAGACAGTCAGTGCAGGTATTTAACCACCAGTACTCACCTCAGATCTCCGCCAGATTGTAGTGATGCATGTCCTCTTTCCAGTGATTCTCGTGTGTAGACCTTGTTGCCAGACCTTGCCTGATTGTGAACCTTGTCTTAGCCTAGCCCTTTTGTACCGTTGCCGTAGATCTCTTGGTTCCGACCTAGCCTGTTTTTTGACTACCGATCTTGCCTGCACCTGTTTACCACCTCGCTTGTTTTCCAGTGTAAACTCTGTTTTCATGGAAACCTGTACTGTAAGTCCATTAAAACCCGATCAAACCGACCTCTTGGCTTCCTGCGCCGTGCATCCGCCCTCCTGACAGAACAATCTAGCCAGAGATGGACCCAGCCGGCACCGAGTCTGTGCGCTCCGCTCTCCAGGCTCAGGAACAACATCTCAAGGGGCTGGGGAGAAAGACCGACGCCGCTCTCCAGGACTTCACCCGCTGTGCTGCGTGGCTAGAGAGCTCCGTGGCGGAGCTCACTCAGCTGGTCACGAGTCTAGCGGAGATCCACGCGACCTCGACTCCACCAGTAGCGGCGACAGAGCCAGGTGGCGTCTGCTCAAGTGAAAATCGTAAGCCACGCCCCCTCGCGCCGGACATCAGCTTGGGAGCACCGCAACACTTCTCCGGAGAATCAGGTGACTGTAGGATGTTCCTCACCCAGTGTGAAATTCATTTTGTACTGCACGCACCACGGTTCCCGACAGAGCGGCCCAAGGTGGCGTATGCGTTTTCCCACCTCTCGGGAGCTGCCGAGGTCTGGGCAGCAGCTGAGTGGCAGAACAAGTCTGTTTGTATGAGTACGTTTGCCAGCTTCTCTACAGCGCTCAAGCAGATTTTCCAGGAGGTAACCCCCGGGTGAGAGGCGGCTCAGAGACTGGTAAACATCGACAGGGGCACTGGAGCACCATCAAGTTCTGCACGTTAGCGGTGAAAGCAGGCTGGGACGCCACCGCGCTGGGGGATGTTTTCCTCCGAGGTCTTCCCCGCCGTGTGAAGGACTTCTTGGCGGCAAGAAAGCTCCCGAGTGAGTTAGACGCACTGATAGAGCTAGCCATCCGCATCAACTGGCGACTGTGGAGCAGTGAGCAGGAGCAGCTGGCGGAGTCGCGGAACTGGGAGTCGGAGGGAGCTTGATCGAGAGGCGTGCCACACAGGGGAACGCAACGCACTGAGCCCCGCGAGCGGACCCCGGAGCCGCGCACCGCGACTGTTTCCGCTTCCGCCTCACAGTTGTCGGCGGAGGACCCGATGCAGCTGGGTCGCGCTCGACTGACTGGCGAAGAAAAAATACGACGACAAAGCCTTGGTCTTTGCTTGTACTGCTGGCAACCCGGCCACTTCGCGGCAGGCTAAAAGGGCAGACCCGCCATTAAGCCGGAGGCTAATGGTGAGCTGAGCTGTGTTTGATAATGCCTCCGCTCGCTTGCTCCTGCTCGTCACGCTGCAGTTCGGCCGTCAGTCAATCCAACCTGCCATTCTGATAGATTCAGGTGCAGATGCCAGCCTAATGTATGGTGCGTTGGCGAGTGGTTGGGGGTGCCCACACAGCCCTTGGCAGTACCGCCAACGCCGCAGTCTCCCGCAGTATATAGAGTCATAATCCAGTAATCCGTGGAAACACCTGGCTTCGCCGGCACGAACCCCAGATAAATTGGCGAAGTGGAGCGATCGCGCCCATGTGCAACGGGTGCTTCAGCGGCTCCTAGAACATCAGCTATTCGTCAAGGCTGAGAAATGCGATTTCCATGTGACAACGGTATCATTCCTCGGCTTCGTAATATTGCAGGGGCAGATCCAAATGGACCCGGCCAAGACACAAGCTGTTGAGACCTGGCCCACAGCCTGATGTCGATGGGTCTTGGGGTTTGCCAATTTCTATCAACTGTTCATCTGTAGGTTCAGTACTGTTGCCTCACCTCACGCTCTTACTTCCCCCCAGGGTCATGCCGGATCCCTTCCGTCAGTTCGTGGTGGAGGTGGACGCCTCCCAGTCCGGTGTGGGTGCAGTGGTGTCTCAGCGGGACGTGGAGGACGGCAAGTTGTACCCATGCACGTTTATGTCCCGCAAATTATCGCAGGCGGAGAGGAACTCTGACATTGGGGACCGTAAGTTATTAGCCGTCAAAACGGCCCTGCAGGAGTGGCGGCACTGGTTGGAGGGGACAGATCAGCCATTCATGGCCTACACCGACCATAAAAACCTAGAATATCTGAGACCTGCAAAACGTCTGAACGACAGATGGTCACCGTTTTTTAACCGCTTCAACTTCCATCTCTCCTACCGCCCCGTTTCCAGAAACACAAAACCAGACGCTCTGTCCTGACTGCATAACACAGAGGTAGACGTGGCGGAACCAGCACCCATCCTTCCACCCGGCTGCGTGTTGGCGCAGGGACCTGGGCCATCGAGACCCAGGTGAAGGATGCTATCCAGGGTCAGCCAAGGCTCCCAGCATGTCCCCCCAACCGTCTGTTCGTCCCTCCAGGTCTACTTGGAAAGGTCATTCAATGGGCGCATACCTCTTCCTTCAGCGGCCATCCAGGGAGCGGTCGAGCGGCCTTCATAGTAGGTGGCCGGTTCTGGTGGCCCAGGTTCAAACGAGACGTAAAGGAGTACGTAGTGGCGTGTGCCCCCTGTGTGCCGTCCACAAGCCATCTCATCAGCCTCCAGCGGGTCTGCTTCGTCCACTTCCAGTCCCCCTGCGCATTTTGTACCCATGTCCAAACTTCCCAGCGCCAGGCAGACGGCCTAGGCCGTATTAGACTACGTCTTCAGGCTCAATGGGTTCCCGATAGACATGGTGTCCGACCGAGGCCCCCAGTTCGTCTCACACTTCTGGCGGGAATTCTGTGCCTTGCTGGAGGCCACTGTGAGCCTCTCGTCTAGTTACCATCTGGAGACTAATGGTCAGACAGAGAGGGTCAACCAAGAGCTGGAGACTGATATGGGTAGAGTATGCACACAACACCCTGCTGTGTGCTACCACCGGACTGACGCCCTTCCAGTGTGCCTTTGGGTTCCAGCCACTGCTACTGTATTTCCAGACCTAGAACGGGAGGTGCAGGTTTCATCAGTCCACGCCTTCCTCCATCGCTGTAGGCGAACCTGGCTTGGGGCTCGGCAAGCGAAGCTGCAGGCTCAGGCCATGTACAAGGGGGCAGCAGATTGTAAGCGTTCTCCCGAGCCAGAGTATGCGGTAGGCGATCGGGTGTGGCTGTCCACCAAGGACCTTCGGCTGAGGACGGAGTCACGTAAGTTGGCACAAAGATTCGTTGGGCCATTTACCATCTCGAAGATCGTTAATCCTGTGTCTGTCAGACTCACTCTGCCTAGATCTATGAAGGTCCATCCCACATTCCACATCAGCCGTCTCAAGCCGGTCAGATCCAGCCCACTAGTCCCCCTAGCGACTCCTTAGCCTTCCCCCCAGGTCATCGACAGGGAGCCTTCTCAGTCAGGGCTCTCATGGCTTGTCAACGACGGGGCCGGGGCCGCCAGTACCTCGTGGACTGGGAGGTTACCGTCCGGAGGAACGTTCCTGGGTTCCGGCCAGGGACATTCTGGACGCGAGCCTCATCGCAGTGTTCCATCGGGCTCACCCTGACCTTCCCGGCCCGTCTGGATGCTGATGTGGTGCTCTTGTTGCCAGACCTTGCCTGATTGTAGACCTTGGTTCAGCCTAGCCCTTTTGTACTGTTGCCATAGATCTCTTGGTTCTGACCTAGCCTGTTTTTTAACTACCGATCTTGCCTGCTCCTGTTTACCACCTCATTTGTTTTCTGGTGTAAACCCTGTTTTCCTGGAAACCTGTAAGTCCATTAAAACCCGATCAAACCGACCTCTTGGCTTCCTGTTCCTTGTTTTTGCCTGCCGGGTGTATGATCATTGCCTGCCTGACTTTGAACTTATTAAACATTGTTCTTAATCAAGCCAATGCTGTGCATTTGGGTCCTTCCTTCATCGAGTATTTGTGACGAGGCCACTACACTCATCATGTGTCATGTGCACACAGTCATAGTACTGGGTTGTTACGATGAGTCTTCTGAACAGACGGGGCTCCACTTGACCTACAGCTTGTGATTAAATCCTTCTAATGTACCTGCCTGTCTCCAGTGCCGTGCATGTGGGTCTGCATATTAAGCAGCCTGACAGTAGCTATTGTATGAAAGGTTAATGTACCACTATATGACAGAACACAAAGACACTGGTTTGACTGCATTTATGTTGGTTCTGTGCTTTAAACTCACTCATCAGCTCCAGGTGTCCGTACAACAGCAGCTATAGCCATGCATTGCACGGTGGCTGTTATCGTGGAAACGAGTAGACGACAGTCAGACGATTGATGGAGTTGAGTGTATGCATGATAATGGTGTAGCTATGCTCACTGTCATGGTTCCAGCTGTTGTTCTTGTGTTAAATTAGTCTTCAGTTTTATTTTGGTAATTCTTGTCTTGTTTTCCTGTCTGCCTTAGTTTTGTTCACTCACGTAGTCATTTTTGTCACACTTCCTTTACTTTCGTACACTTCCGCTCCTGTCCGCATTGTTTAACTTGGTTTTTCTGTCATGTGATCACCAGCTGTGTCCCATCATCAATCATCCCCCTGCATTTAAGCACCTGCACATCCTTTTGTTCTCTGCCAGATAGTTTTGTTCAAGCACCCGGTTTGTCAGACTCCCCAGCACTACCTAGTAAGTTTATGGGTTTTGACTTGTGCCTGTGTTCTGACGGTTGTTTGGCCTTGTTCCTGCCTGTACCTCTGCTAGAGTTTATGACTACTGGTTTTTGACAATTGCCTGCTTGACCCACATTTTTGCCTGCCGTTTGGAGTTAATTCTAATAAACTCTGTTTTGCCTGAATCCCTGTCTCCTAAGCTGTGCATTTGGGTCCTTCACTCCTGTTCGCTCGCAACGAGCGGTGACACTCACCTGTACATGACTCTGTGGCTCTGGTCTCTCTCCTCGCCGTTTATGACACGGGTATAAGACAAAGGGCTCAGCGCCTTAAAGAATAGAAATTACATTAAAGAATAGAATAAATAGAGGATGAAGAAGAACATGACTATTGATAGACCTTTAGTTGTAACTTTGTTACTGTTGAATCACAGCTCATTAGGCTGAAACAGATCAGCTGGAGGAACGTTCAGCATGATAGAAAGAAAGCCTTTATTGGTCATTATCACATACAATTTGTCTTCTGCATTTAACCTTTCCTTTTAGGGAACAGTGGGCTGTGGACCAGTGCACAATGTCAAGGTCACACTTGCTCTATTGGGGATTTGAACCTGTGATCTTCCACTCCCCAAACCAACACTCTGCCACATACTGAAACAAGCAGCTGGAGACGCAGACAAACTGCTGCTACAACTAAAAACCACTTTAACAGGTTTTATGGAATGTTCCCTGTTTATGAGCTGCGTCAGACTTTAAGAATTAGTTCCTCTAAACTTTCCTCTAAACAGAGAGAAGACAGAGCCCCAGTGATCACTTGATCCAGGTACAAGAGCAAAGACCGAAGGTGTTCAGAGAGTTAAGACTCCATTTAGAGAAAACAAAGCAGAAGGAGGAAACGTTAATTAAACGCCAAGAAGAAAAGTTGAGGAGGTGAGTGTTTAACAACATTACTGTTACTGAGTCTGTTTATTAATGTAGAGGAAGAAGAGACATGATCCACTTCTGTCAAACTAACACTAACAAGAACCGGATGTGTGGAGTTGATGGTGTTTATGGTCTGGCTCTGGTTGTTATTTGTCCTGGTTCTGGTTCTGAGCTCACAGTCGAAGGTACTGACCGCTCAGACTGACTGTCCACAAATGTGGTGGTTTTCTGCTTCTGTTGAGTTTCACCATTTCCTTTCAGTGTTTTGAGTTTTACAGTGACCACGTTAACTGGTGACCGACTGCTCGCTCCTTATTCCAGTTTCAGATGTTTGTTCTACACGTTTAATCTACAGTATATGTTGTGTCTGCTTGAAGCTTGATACTGAATCAAGCAGCTGTAGTCACAGACAAACTGCTCCTGCACCAAAAACCAGTTTAACAGGTTTTATGTAATAGTTCGTGTTTATGTGCTGCATCACAGGTTAAACACAAACTGTCATTATTCATGTAATAAAGTAAGAAACAAACAACATTAATCACTGAAACCAACTAATAACAAAAATGGTAAAAACATGACTTATTATTTAAACCATGTGAAGATATTCACCAACTACAGTTTGTTTTCTAACTGAGCTTCTTAACAAACCAGTGGTTTAATATCTGCTGATGCTACAAGTAGCTTTGCATTTTATCTGATACTTTAGTTCACAACTACAACAATTAAAGAACTGAGACTAACACAGACACAGTTCATAGAAAGTTCCTAGAGACAAAAACAAACAGTTAAACTGACCCAGGTGAACCGGTTCCTGGAATGAGGTGTGGCTGCACCTGAAACAGGTATGAAGGAGGAAACGGGAGCAGACTTTCACAATAAGACACATCTTTTTTCATCAGTTGTTCTTCTGTCTCAACAGCCTCTCTACATTGGTTACATTGTGTTAGCAATGTTATTTTGTACACCTCTATTGTAGGTGTAGAGGCCTCTGATTTCCTGTAAATAAACGGGGTGGAGCCTCAGTGATCAGCTGATCCAGATACAAGTGCACAAAGGTCCAAAAATGTGTTTGTTTTCTACTGTCCTGTCGGTGTTCTGAGTTTCCCAGTGACCACGTTAACTGGTGACCAACTGGTCTTTTATCGTTCAGCTACTGGAAGAAGGAAGCAGCATGTTTGGCTTCTCTGTCACTGCAGGATCTATGTAAACCGTGTTTGGAGCTGAACTAGAATCAGTCTGACGCTGTTTGAACGTTGCTCCTGTTGTAGTTATAGAAACAGCTGAACTCAAACCAGGACTGAGGAGCTCTGCTCATCAATGTTACTGAGTGTCTTGTTGAAGCCAGTGCTCGTTCATTACAGAGGAGCAGATGCGCTGGGCCTGTAGCTTTCCCCTTTCACAATTTACACCATGCAACAGCACTTCCTACTGTCCACACAGCGCTCAGTGATCAGTCCAAAGCCATGAACCCTCCATTCTCATACTGATGAGGACAAAAAAGAATTTATTGGTGTCTTTTATTGACATTAGTGCTAAATATCAAACTATTTTCAGCCAACTACATGAACAGGTCAGAAAGTTTGGAGTAGTTGGAGTAAAGTAGATCACTTATCCACCAATCAGTGGCTTGATTCCCTGTCAGGTGTTGAAGTGCCCTCGAGCAAGACCTTGAACCCTAAGGTTTAACAGCATCACAGCTCAGCCATCAATGTTTCAATGTGTGAATGAGAAGCAGAGTGTGGAGGTTAAATAATTATAAAGCAATAAATGTTAAATGATAACTGTCGTGGAAATTTCCCATAAAGAGGAAGATGAGAGAGTTGTCTTTTGTGTGATTTATTATAAAAATGAAGGAAAATAAAAATAATGGGGAAAGCAAATAAAAGGAATGGATGTTGATCGTGCACATCAACAAACCAAAAACCAGCTGGGAGATCAGTGCACACACCACGAAGGTGTGATGCAAAGAACCCACGACCCTCAAGTTGCTTCTGCCTTTTAACCCCTTTCTCTGGCTCTGGTGGAATGTCTCTCTGCAGCAATGGAATTGTTTGTGCCACCTTATCTGGCTGTGAGAGAGAATGTTTAATAATGGAGAAAGCATATCCAAAACATGGCCCCAGTGGAATGTCTCTCTGGACAAAGCTACAGTAAGTGAGAATGTTTGCTTTCTCACTTCTGCATCGTCATGTCTTGTTATCCAAAGGAAGGAACACCGAGCTTCCAAGACAAGCTGCATTGGCTTTTACAGCCTTGGGTCTGGTGGGGAGTCAGATAGGATGGAGCCAGAGTCCGGGTGTAAAAGGCAAAAATATATCATAAATTATTAGTCAGTCAAATGGAACATTAGATGTACAACAGGGCACAAGAGATTAGTTGTTTGTGTAAGAATGTTCAGTGTTGCATCTGACCAGCACATGACGACTGTGATGGATAAAAAAAGCACAAAGGCACAATTTTTTCCCATTACACATTATTAATATTTAAAAACTTTATTAATTCCAACAGTTTATTGATCAAATCAGACCTATGACCTATCAGATAAATGTTAGTTAATGTTGATGATGTGGAAGCAAAGCAGAGACAAAGATCAAAGGCTGCAGTAAATGAAAGCTGGTTCATTAGAGACTCATAGAAAGAAAGTCTCCATCAGTCTGTCTCTGTACATTATAAGTGTCACCTGGCTCTTAGAAGGTTGTGACACTAAATAGAAGCGGTTCACACACAACAGTTCTTAGCAATTAGAGTCAGAGTAGATACAGTCATTGTGAGTCAAGGGAAGTGTCAGTGATTTACTGTTACTTTATGGTCCCTGACAGAAGTAGAGCAGCTGGTGCAGCTTCCTCTGCCTCCCACTGTCGGACTGCATCCAGCTGATCCTGACCTCACACCTCCTGGACACATACAGTAATAGGCTCACCGACACCCCCAACATTCACACCCTCCGTCACCAGACCCCCTGCTGGCACTGAGAATTTGAGAAGGAGACATCTCCCGAGTCCTTTAGAGGCAGGAACCCAGAAAGGCTCCAGGACCTGACGGTGTGTCCCCAGCCTGCCTCGGAGTCTGTGCTGACCAGCTGGCAGTGATCTTCACCCAGATCTTCAACCAGTCTCTGCAGCTGTCTACAGTGCCCAACTGCTTCAGACAGTTTGTGCCCCTCCTTAAGAAGTCCAACATCACCAGTCTGAATGACTACAGATCTGTCACCCTGATGTCTGTGATCATGAAGACGTTTGAGAGGCTGGTGCTGAGGCATCTGAAGGACATCACAGAGCCCCTCCTGGACCCCCTGCAGTTCACCTACAGGAGAAACAGGTCAGCGGGTGATGCAGTAAACCTGGGACTCCACTACGTCCTGAAGCACCTGGATCTCCCTGGCACATATGTCAGGATCCTGTTTGTTGACTTCAGCTCTGCCTTCAGTACCATCACCCCTGGAATTCTCCACCATAAACTGACTAAGGTCACCGTCCCAATCCCACGTGTCAGTGGATCAGGAGCTTCCTGACCAACAGGAGGCAGCAGGTGGGGCTGGGCAGCATCACATCTGGCACCCGCGCCATCAGCACCGGTGCAACGCAGGGGTGCATCCTCTCCCCACTGCTCTTCTCAGGAAGTTTAATCTGCCCCAGGAGCTGCTGACCATCTTCTACACGGCCATCATCCAGTCTGTCCTCTGCACCTCCATCACTGTGTGGTTTGGTTCAGCCACCAAGCAGGACAGACACAGACTGCAGCGGGTGGTCAGAGACTGCAGACTGCAACAGAGACGGTTATCAGGCCTTAACTTCCTTCCTTCCTCCTTTCTGCACACAAACTGTTCAACCTCCTTCCCTCTGGCAGAACCAGAATCACCAGACCCAGAGTCAGCTTCTTCCCCCAGGCTGTGAGGCTGAGCTAAACTCCATCACATAAAGAAAGGACTCAGTAAAAACATTTTGATTTATTTTATTCTATTATTTATTTACTTTATGTAAATAATGTATGTATATAACTGTTATTGATATGTAAATAAAGTATGTACCCTCATACTCCTTGGTATGAGGGTATGAAAAGTCAGTCCGGATGCAATTCCTTATTTGGCGAATAAAAACTATTCTGATTCTGATACTGATTTTGATTCTAAAATGAACGAGAGAAGAAGACGCAATCAGTGGAGGAGCAGCTGATAATGAGAATGAAGAATTTGAGTTAATGTGTAGATGAATTATTTGTGTTTCTTCTCCACATGAAGGTAGAAAGTGTGAATCCAGCAGCATGAATCAGTGTGAGGACAGAGAGGAGGGAGCCCCTCCCTCTAAAACCAGTCTGTGTGGGGACCATGAGAACCAGAACAAAGCTCAGAGGTGATGATTCTGTCTCCAAGTCACACACACATCACTAATTTACTGTTACTGCTCATTTAGGACTCAATGTGTGAGAGTCACTGTAGGTGTTTTTCTATCAGGTCCCATCAGAGACGAGGATCTGCTGAACCTGAACCTAAACCTGAACCTAAACCTGGACCTGGACCCAGCTGTGTGTCCTTTAAGAGCGACTGGTCAAAGGAGGATATTATTACATTCAAAGACCAACCTGTATCAGACTCACAGTGAGTTGTTGTCACTTTGAATCATTCTGATTAGTCTGATGTAAACTTTCTCTGATGATAAACATTTGTGTTGTTTTCATTTCTTGATCTGGTTGATTTGTGTGTGAAGTGTTGATGTGAAGGAGACACTTTCTTCACTCTGATCATTTATCAAATCTCCATCCAGCAGTAGCTAAAGCTCTGATCCTGTAGAGGGTCTCAGGGGCTGCTCCTCTTCTAATGAAGTGCTGACATCAAAGGAAGCAGCTGATCATCTCTGATCAAATCTGTTTATTGACGTCTCTACATGAAGGTTTTGGTCAAATGTCTTAAAGCTTCTTCACTTGCAGCAGTAAATTGAAGTTACTACTGGAGACTTTAGTTGTGATGTTGTTGCAGTGGAGACGACTGTTTGTCCTCATTGTCGACACCAGAGCCAACGTCCAACAATGAATAAATGTAGGAAGTAGATAAATGTTCCTAGTTCAACATATTCCCACTGGGAACTGCCCAGTACAACCAGTCTGATCCCAGCAGACTCCTTGTTCCAACACTTCAGCCTTGTTCAGTGAGGGAGGCAGAGATAAATGTTGTTCAGAGCTGAGACTGAAGCCACTGACTGACAGTAAAGCTTCACCACTACAGGGAGTCTCTGACTCACTGCTCACATCCAACATCACTTAATGCACTTTACCTTGTGTGTGTCTGTGTGTGGACTCATTCTTCATGGTTCCTCCACAGAGTGGACCAGCAGAGCTCAGAGGTTCCCAGTGCTCAGTCTGTCCAGCAGCACCAAACACAGCTGGACTCCATATTTATGGTCTGTACATGTACAACTACTACTGTTCATCTGTTGTGTTCAATCATATCCATGCTGCACTTTTTAGACCAGTGGATGTCAGTGTGTCCAACATGGATCTGATGTTTGGCTCCATGGTTTTAGTTGGATCAGGTCATTCATATAGTTTCTGTTCCAGCTGCTGGAGGAAAACATTGTCACGTTTGTGAAGAAGGAGCTGAAGAAGATCCAGAAGGTTCTGAGTCCAGATTACCCAGAATGCTTAGAGAGTCAGAGGGAGGATGAGGAGGAGTTGGATGGTGAGGATGAAGAGCAGAGGAAGAGCAGCAGAGACGCGTTTATGAAGATCACAGTGAACTTCCTGAGGAGAATGAAGCAGGAGAAGCTGGTTGACTGTCTGCAGAGTAAGAGGATTTATCTCAACATGTAACATCACAGACACAATCACACATTTACTGAAGTGTTGTAGGTGAAGTTGGTAGAATGTGGAGCAGAATTTACAGTAATAATCAGATACAGCAATGTTCTTCTCTTCACTAGTTCTAGTGTTCCAGGCTCTTTCATAATTTTCGATAACACAAAGACTTGAATTAATGAACCAGACACACTTTGTCTTATTTGTGTTTTGTTAGACCCAGATCTGATGATTCCTGTAGCAGAGCCACAACCCATCACAAATTACCAGCTGATGGTTCAATCAAACCTCCAAGACCAGTTTCTCTGTGTGAAACCAGGCTGGTCAGAAGTTGACCAACGTCTGGATGACATCTACACAGAGCTGTACATCACAGCTGGGCCGGATTCACACATCAACACACAGCATGAGGTCCAACAGGTTGAGACGACACAGCAGAAGCAAAGATCAGCAGAGGAGCCAGTGAAGCCCAGTGACCTGTTCAAACATCCCCCTGGCAAATACAGACGCATCAGAACAGTGTTGACCAATGGAATCGCTGGGATTGGAAAAACAGTCCTTGTGAACAAGTTTGTGTTGGACTGGACCCAACAAAGGTCCAATCAAGACGTGCATCTGATTTTCCCCTTCACCTTCCGTCAGCTGAATCCACTGAAGGGACAGAAGTTTAGTTTGTCAGAGCTCATTCATGAATGTATCCCAGAAACTGAGTCCATCAGCCTGGAGGCTCTGAATTACATCTTTACACATCTACAGTCATCAGGAAACAGCAACTATGACAAGAGCAGCTTCAAACTTCTGTTTGTGTTTGATGGACTGGACGAGAGTCGCCTCCAACTGGACTGTAGCACCAGTGAGAAGGAGACGGGTCAACGTGACGTCACAGAGTCCACCTCAGTGGATGAGCTGCTGACAAACCTCATCAGAGGAAAACTACTACGCTCTGCTCGCATCTGGATCACCACACGACCTGCAGCAGCCAATCAGATTCATGGAGACTTTGTTGAGGTGGTGACGGAGGTCAGAGGGTTCACTGACCCACAGAAGGAGGAGTTCTTCAGGAAGAGATTCACAGATGAGGAGCAGAGCAACACAATCATGTCCCACATCAAGACGGCACGAAGCCTCCACATCATGTGCCACATCCCAGTCTTCTGCTGGATCACTGCTACGGTTCTGGAGGATCTGCTGGAAACCAGAGAGGGAGGAGAGCTGCCCAAGACCCTGACGGAGATGTACGCAGAGTTCCTGGGGTTTCAGATGGATCGGACTAAAGACAAGTACGGACCAGAACAGAGCAGCAACTACATCAAGTCATTGGCTAAACTGGCTTTTAAGCAGCTGCTAAAGGGAAACTTGATCTTCTATGAGGAAGATCTGAAAGAGAGCGGCATCGATGTCAGAGGAGCCTCAGTGTGTTCAGGAGTGTTCACAGAGATCTTTAAACAGGAGCGAGGGAGGAAAACCAAGGACAAGATGTTCAGCTTTGTTCATCTGAGCGTTCAGGAGTTTCTGGCTGCTGTTCACATGATGCTCTGTTACACCAACGGGAAGATGGAGGAACTGGAGGAGTTACTGATAGACTCCAATGCTGCTCTGGATGTTGTCCTGAGTAGAATCATGTTTAAATCCCTCCTCAGTCCAAGTGGCCACCTGGACCTGTTTGTTCGCTTCCTTCATGGCCTCTGTCTGGAGTCCAACCAGAGAATCTTAGGAGGTTTGCTGGGTCACACAGAGAACAGTCCAGAAACCATCCAGAGAGTCATCAACAACCTGAAGGAGATGAACAGTGATAGAATCTGTCCAGACAGAAGCATCAACATCTTCCACTGTCTGATGGAGATGAACGACCACTCAGTCCATCAGCAGATCCAAGAGTTCCTGAAGTCAGAGAACAGTTTAGAGGAGGAACTCTCCTTGATCCAGTGCTCAGCTCTGGCCTACATGCTGCAGATGTCAGAGGAGGTTCTGGATGAGTTGGACCTGAACCAGTACAACACATCACTGGAGGGACGACAGAGACTGATCCCAGCTGTGAGGAACTGCAGAAAATTTAAGTAAGTCCAACGTTAATGTGATCATTAATATTCTACAGCAACATGAAGCTGAAGCCTTCACACAGAATCTAAAAGTTCACAGAGTAAAAACATAAACTACTGGTTCCTAGAAAACGTCTTTGTTGAGGATCAGATCAAAGCAGCTGTAAAGTTAGTGAACATCAGGATCTTCTGTCTTTCTTTGCTCGATGGAGCTTTAAGTCAAATCCAACAGAGAAACTTTAGCTCTGAAGAATTTCTGCTAAAAGCTTTTGACAGTTGACATGTGATCACAGCTGACGGTCGTTTCTTTCAGTGGATGAAGCGTCTGCAGCATGTTTCTATGATCTGTCTTTGGTTCTTCTGGTTCTGTCCAGACACACTTTGGTTCTAATCTCTGGGATCTGGTGGATCCAACAGAGCTTTACACTTTGTGATGGATGAGACCAACTGAGCTACAGCTGCTTCAGCATCAACATTCATGAAGTCAGTTTGCGTCACAGATACTTCACATTTATAGACTTTATATTTTCTGTCATCACAGACTTATTAGATGTGGACTCACAAAGACTCACTGTGAAGTTGTGGCCTCAGCTCTGAAGTCCAACCCGTCACATCTGACACATCTGGACCTGAGTGACAACAACCTGCAGGACTCATCAGTGAAGGTTCTGTGTGCTGGACTGGAGAGTCCTCACTGTCGACTGGAGACTCTGAGGTCAGTGTTTTTCAGCTCATCACTTCCAACGTCTCCACTTGAGTCTAGAATAAAATAAGTCTCGTGTCAGAAACCTGCAGGAATGATTGACAGGTTGTTGTGACTCTGTAAAGTCTGTGAAACTCATGAACAGAAGTTTGTGGCATCTTTATCCTCAAATGTGACACAGCAGCAGAGACTCAGAGTAAATCATGTCTCCACATGTTTGAAGGATCTTTAGTGGCGTCTGATTCGTCTCCATCAACAGGCGACACTTCAACCTGTGTGTGATGCTTCCTGTCAGACAATGATGTCACTTTGTAGAGACACAAGCAGGAAACAGGAGCATGAATATGAGGCTGCAGACATGTTGCTACAGAAGGTTCTAGGTTCCATGTAGAACCAGAGGAGAGAACATCCATCTGACTGGGATCAGTTCTAAAGATGATTCACTTCATCAATAATGGTCAATTTGGAGTTTGATCCAAACATTAGTCTGAACATTTTCCATCAGACGACACAGAATAGTTCAGATTTAAAGAGTTTAAAACGTTTAATCAAAGGAACCAGATGAAGTCTTTGATCCAACATGTCTGGTTTTCTACTGGTTCCAGCAGCAGCTTGTAAATCAGTGCTGACATCAACAGGTGTTTTATGATTTTTCTGACATGTGGATGATGTGTAGTGTCAGGCTCCTTAATATGCAGACCCACATGCACGACACTGGAGACAGGCAGGTACATTAGAAGGATTTAAGGTACAGGCAGTGTTTGATACTCAGATTACCACATGGTGCAGGCACAATCAGTTTAGACAAAGCTTACTGGGAACCAGGCAGTTAGATTAGGCGACAGTACAGGCAAGGGTCAGGCAAAACAACAAGACTCGGTCACAGGTTCGGTAACAAGAATAGACCAGGATAAATGCTGGAAAGTGGTGATAACACGCTACGATCTAGCGGAAGAATGAGGTGAGTGCTGGAGATTAAATACATGACAGATGCTAAATGACTGCAGCTGAATGAATTATGTGACCAAAAGTAATACTGGAACAACATGGTGGAACAGAAAAAGAAAATTACTACAAAATAAAAAAGGAAATGGAACTAATAATGTCTAAAGAACCCAGAGCATGACATGTAGAAGCTGAGATCATGACGACACAACAACACAAGCACAAAGTCACCCTGCTCATTTTACACTAAACATCAGTGATTAGGACAAATCTGACTCATTATTAATGCTTTGATCCACATCTTTGATTCTTTATTCAGATTGAGTTACTGTGGTTTGTCAGAGATCAGCTGTGATTCTCTGGTCTCAGCTCTGAAGTCCAACCCGTCACATATGACGCAACTGGACCTGAGTAACAACGAGCTGCAGGATTCAGGAGTGAAGCGTCTGTGTGGTTTTCTGGAGAGTCGTGACTGTCAACTGGAGACTCTGAGGTCAGTTCACTCACTGTTACTGTTCTAGTTTCTCGAGAAAATGTTGCTTAAATGTTTGATGATGTTTGACCGTAACTCTTACAACGGACTGAGACTAGAGGAGTGAAAAAGGTCAAAGGTCACTGACAGCTTGGATCATATGGAGACACTTTGGTCCTAAAGCATGTGTGGAGTCAGTGTCTCTGTTCTCTGTGGTGACGAAGCCTGAAGTTCACTGGTGTTTATCAGTTTAGACAGGAACATTTTAGTCAGGATCATGTTGTTGGTTCTGTCTCCATCAAGACGACATGGAACAAACCAATGAATCGCAATAAAGACACAAAAATGTTGTTGAAGAATCTGAGAGAAAATCATGACAACATCATGAGACACTGATTGGTTTCAACTAACTCTTTGTTTTCTACTGTTTGATCTTTGATTCTTTATTCAGATTGAGTTACTGCAAGTTGTCAGAGATCAGCTGTGATTCTCTGGTCTCAGCTCTGAAGTCCAACCCATCACATCTGACAGAACTGGACCTGAGCTGGAACAAGCTGCAGGATTCAGGAGTGAAGCATCTGTGTGGTTTTCTGGAGAGTCGTCGCTGTCGACTGGAGACTCTGAGGTCAGACTCTATGTTTTAGTTCTGTGTGAGCTTAATGTGAACGTTGTGCTGGCACATGAGGCTGATGTTCTACTGATCCACACTGAGGGTCTTCATGGTAAAGTCTGTTTTCTTCTGTGGTTTTCCGTTTACTTTTTAGTTTTTGTTTTTTGTTTCCATCAGTCTCCATTATTAAATGTTTCCTCAGTATGAAACGTTTCTATGACGATTTCGTTCCATCTGTAGAAAATTTTCTTTATGTTTTTATAAATGTGTCAGATCTTCAGTAGAAGCTCAGATAAATGTGTCAGTACAACATGAGTGAGTCCAGATGGAGCCAGTGGTGGAGCTGCAGAGTTGAAGAGGTGAAGTCACGACGTCTGAGCTGAAGCAGCAGCGTGTTGTCATTAATGTTAATGAGTCTTTGTTACTGTTTTAAACTACATTCTGTTGGTTCTGATGTTTGGACCTTCTAGGTTCTAAACTTCTACTTTCTGAAAAGTCTTCAGCTCCAAACACACAATGAGGCAATGAATGGTTTCAACTAACTCTTTGTTTTCTACTGTTTCATTTTGATTCTTTATTCAGATTGAGTTACTGCAGTTTGTCAGAGATCAGCTGTGATTCTCTGGTCTCAGCTCTGAAGTCCAACCCGTCACATCTGACACAACTGGACCTGAGTGAAAACAAGCTGCAGGATTCAGGAGTGAAGCGTCTGTGTGGTTTTCTGGAGAGACGTTACTGTCGACTGGAGACTCTGAGGTCAGTTCACTGACTGTTACTGTTCTAGGTTCTGACTGTGGTTCTGCTTCAGGGAACCAGCAGGTTTCACTCCTGAGAGTTAATGGTTTGCTTTTTGTTCACCCACTGTATAGTTTGATCACTTTGGTTCCACTGAAAGAACACTAAACATTAAAACACAAACAACAATATAAAACAATATTCTAAAAATCCCTAAGTTATTTTATAAAAGACTTATGAAACAACCAGAACTGGTCCAAGTCCAAAAGTCCAGTTGTGGTATTCACAGTGGTTCCCTCTGCATCTATGCATCCATCATCCCAACAACTGGTCCTGTTTGGGTCTGCGTGGTTCTGGAGCTGATCCCAGCTGTCACTCAGCAGGAGGCAGGGTCCAGTCTGGACCGGTCACCAGTCCATCACAGGTCCAACACACAGAGACAGACAATCAGACCTATGGAAGCTCAGAGTCAGCAGCTAAGCAGCAGAACCATAGGTCTGTGGACTGTGGCAGGAAGCTGCAGAACCAGAACAGAACCCACACAGACACAGGGAGAACATGAGAAGCCCACACAGAAAGGCTCCTGCTGAACCCAGGTCCTTCCAGCTGTGAACACCACACAGTCAGTTCACATCAACACAAAGTCCAGTTCATCAGAACCACTGCACATCACAACTAATATTTGGCTTCAATCAAGTTTCAGTATAACCGTTTCTCTACTGATTCCAGATGTGACTGAGGTCAACAGCAGCTTGTGAATCAGTGCTGACATCAACAGGTGTATGAATGCTGTGTTGACATGTGGATGATGTGTAGAAGCTGAGATCATGATGACACAACAACACAAGCACAAAGTCACTCTGCTCATTTTAGACTAAACATCAGTGATCAGGACAAATCTGACTCATTATTAATGCTTTGATCCACATCTTTGGTTCTTTATTCAGATTGAGACGCTGCAGTTTGTCAGAGATCAGCTGTGATTCTCTGGTCTCAGCTCTGAAGTCAAACCCGTCACATCTGACACAACTGGACCTGAGCTACAACAACCTGCAGGATTCATCAGTGAAGCCTCTTCTTGACCTGGTGCAGAGTCCAGACTGTGGACTGCAGACTCTGAGGTCAGTAGAGGTTGGAGTCAGTCTGCGCTGCTTTCAGCAGTATTGGACTAAACTCAGTTAGTGTCACAGCAGAGATCCAGTGTTTCCTGTAAAGCTCCAGTCACTCATCAAAGTGTCGTAGCATCAACACTAACTACTGATCAGGTTCATGTGTGTCACAGCTCTGAGATCAGTCTGGCTGATAGAACCATGGTTCCATGTAGTAACCATGTGGTGCTGGTCCAGAGCAGAACCTCTGCTGAAGTCCAGTCATCACATCTGAGTCCGACACTGAGCTATCAGGCCAATGAGCTAAAAGGAAGCTTAACAGCTGCTCCACTTCTGCTGTGAACACAACTGAAGTCCTGCTGCTCTTTGTCCTAGATGTGACAGATGATGAAGGGAGTCTCTGTAGACACTCACTGATCTGCTCTCTGCTCTCATTCTCTCTGCAGCTGGTACTGATCCAGATGTAGAAGCATCAGCAGTGTGTGTGTGGAGGTTCTGACTGGTCCATGTTACTGGGAGCAGAGCTTCATCCACAACTGACTGACAGAGGAACCAGAACCAGTGGAGACGAGTCTCAGTGTGAACTGATCTGAGACCAGCTGCTCTGTGTCCAGTCCACCAGGATCATGTGGGAAATGAAGTGTGTGGTGCAGTAGTTACAGTAGATATCGGGTTGACTGTAATCCTTCTTGTTAAAGAAAACCTGATTTATTTTTATGTGTATAATTTACAACCTCGCTTGTATTTTTGTACAAACAGTGTTTTCACACATTAATGCTCTAGTGTTGTAATATGAAGTAGACGTTCTGGTCACAGACAGATTGTTTATAAAGCATCTTTACTGTATAACCTGTGTCCTCGTTGCTGCTGATGTTTTAATTCTCAAACAACAGTTTGAGACAGACACGAAAACAAAAACATAGAAGTCATTGAATGACTTTAGATAATGACCAGAATGAATGAAAAGCTGCTGGCTTTGTTGACGTCACAGTGGTGACACCATGTTAATTCAAAGTTGTTTTTTGCAAATGGCTGCAAAAGTCCTAGAACTGAATAATCTGCAGAGGTCTGCAAGAGGCCAAGTGCAGTGCAGCTCGTGGAGAAATATAGAAACAGGACCTTTTATTCCTGACAGACGCAAATTAATGGAAAACACAACATCTAGTGTGACACTTGATTTAATCTGTTTTCATTGACATGATGTTGTCAGAGAAATGTTACCCTGTGCACAATAAAGTGCGCAGCTGGACCCCCAGGGAGTGTTCCACAGAACCGAGTCAGAGACCTAGTATGCACACAAAGGGTTTTATTTACAGAAAAAGGAAACAAGGGTGCGTGGGCGTAAACTCGTCCTAGATAGTAGCGTCCCTGAGTACCGAGAGAGAGAGAAGGTAAGTAATAAGGTAAGTTATATACTGGACAGCGTTCAGCATACACCTGGAATTCTCTTCACTGTACGGTACTACCTGGTAAAACAGGGCAAACGCGAGGTGAAGCTCCGAGCATGAGGCAGGTTGAGGAACAGCGATGGCGGGGCTGTGGAGACCGGGTCCTCGTTCCAGCGTTACTCCAGAAGTTCCTTCCCACGGTGTCTGTGGAGGAGCACAATGGTGCGCGCACGGCGCTTCACGCAACAACACCGGGTCCGACGGCTAATAGCGCGCGATCCGAACGACGGAGGACCGTCCTCACGTCAGTGTCCTTTTTAGTCCGAAATGGCACGGGCAAAATGCTCACCGTGCGAACAGAAAAAAAAACCGTAAACTCAGAGCGCGTACAAAGTACGGAAAACTGGCGTGGCCAGCACAAACAAAATCTAAGTCAACGTGAAACAAAAATACAACAGCGAGGACTATGGTCACAAGGCGAAATAACTTGATCAAACCTGGACGGCTTCAAACAGCTGTGGGCGAACAATAAACCGACAAGGATGCCTCGGAAACGGAAGGGCTAAATAGTCCGACTAATGAGGCACCGGTGAAAACAATCAACAAGCCAAGGAACAGGAACGAAACAACCGGATGCAAAACAAAATCCACGACAATAAAAGCCCAAAACCAGAAAGCCCGGCTGCCGACATAACAATAGGAACATGCACATAAAATATTCGCTGTTGCCAGATTCCAGCAGATGATTCCATCATCTTTTGCCTCAATGTCTTGTAGATACTCAGAGAACAGTCACCTTAATCCTTATGAACAGGTTGACTGTCTTGTAGATGATGCTGCAGCTTCTCTACGTACAATGTTAGACACAGTGGCTCCTCTGAAGAAGAAGACAGTAAATCAGAGGAGGTTAGCTCCGTGGTATAACTCAGACATCCGCAGCCTAAAGCAAAGGACTAGACAACTAGAAAGACAGTGGCGTTCCAACAAAATAAATGTAAACTGCATTGCATGGAAGGACAGTCAAATGAAATATAAAAAAGCACTTTGTGCTGCTAGAAAAACATATTATTCCTCCCTAATTGAGGAAAACAAAAACAACCCCAGGTTTCTTTTCAGCACTGTAGCCAGGCTGACTACAGTAAGAGTCATAGCTGTATTGAGTCTACTATCCCCTTAAATCTCAGCAGCAATGACTTTATGAACTACTTTACTAATAAAAGTATCGCCATTAGAAAAAACATTCAGCAGCAACTTCTTCCAAATGACAGAAAGCACTGTCTAGATCCATCAACTTTAAATTTATTAAATCCTCTGTCTTACCTAGACAGCTTCTCCCCCGTAACTCATATGGAGTTAACCTCAATAATTAACTCTTCCAAGTTGTCCACTTGTCTTTTAGATCCAATCCCAACCAGATTACTCAAAGAAGTTCTACCTTTAATCAGCTCGTTCATATTAAATCAAATCAACCAATCTTTACAACTAGGCTATGTACCACAGGCTTTTAAGGTGGCTGTGGTCAAACCTCTATTGAAAAAACCAACCCTGGACCCTGGACAACTAGCCAACTATAGGCCCATTTCAAATTTACCCTTTTTTTCCAAGATTCTGGAAAAAATCGTGGCTAAACAATTATCTGACCACCTTAGTGGGAATAACCTGTATGAAGATTTTCAGTCAGGATTTAGAAAACATCATAGCACAGAAACAGCTCTGGTTAGAGTCACTAATGATATTCTATTTATTATTCGGTCTAGTTTCTGTCCTTGTCCTGTTAGATCTTAGTGCTGCATTTGATACATTTGATTATAACATTCTTTTACAGACACTAGAACATAGAATCGGGATTAAAGGAACAGCATTGGGATGGTTTAAATCCTATTTGTTGAACAGATTCCAGTTTGTTCATGTTAACGATGAATTCTCCACATGCACAAGGATTAGCTATGGGGTACCGCAGGGTTCTGTGCTGGGTCCAATTCTGTTTAGCCTATACATGTCTCCTCTAAGTGAGATTATTAGAAAGCATTCTATTAATTTCCATTTTTACACAGATGATACTCAGCTATATATGTCCTTGGAACCAAATGAAACAAATCAACTAGTCAAAATTCAGGGTTGTTTAAAAGACATCAAATCCTGGATGTCCCAAAACTTCCTTCAACTAAACTCAGACAAAACCGAGATTCTTATTGTTGGGCCTAAAAATCTGAGAGAGACACTATTGAGTCAGATAGCCACCCTGGATGGCATAACATTAGCTTCAGATTCTACTGTGAGGAACCTTGGTGTAATCTTTGACCAGGATCTCTCTTTTACATCATACATTAAACAAATCTGCAGAACCACCTACTTCCACCATAGAAATATAGTTAAAATCAGAAGCATCCTCTCTCAGAGCAATGCAGAGAAACTGATCCATGCATTTGTTACCTCTAGGCTGGACTACTGTAACTCCTTACTCATAGGATGTCCTAACAGCTCCTTAAAAAGCCTACATCTTATTCAAAATGCTGCAGCCAGAGTTCTGACAGGACTTAGAAAGAGAGATCACATTTCTCCTACATTAGCTTCTCTGCACTGGCTGCCTGTAAAATGTAGGATAGAATTTAAAATTCTCCTACTCACCTACAAAGTACTCAATGATAAAGCTCCTTCTTATCTTAAAGATCTCATAGTTCCTTATGCTCCCAGCAGAACGGTTCGTTCTCAGAGCGCTGGGCTACTTGTGGTTCCTAGAGTCTTTAGATGTAGAAAGGGGGGCAGAGCTTTTAGCTACAAAGCTCCTCTCCTCTGGAACCAGCTCCCTCTTCAGGTTCGAGAAGCTGACACACTCTCCACCTTTAAGATTAGGCTTAAAACCTTCCTTTTTGATAAAGCCTATAGTTAGAGATGGTTCAGGTCACTGGCAATGATTGTTAGTCACAGGAACCATCTCTTAGTTAAGCTGCAATAGACATAGACTGCTGGGGGACTTAATTTATACACTGAGCTCCTCTGTTTCCTTCTACCTCCTCTGTCCAATAACCTCCCATCATTGTCCCATGTTTAACTAACCTTGTCTCTTTCTCTCCAGAAGTTGTGCTTCTCCACATTCTCTCTCCCTCTCTGTCCTCACCTACAGGTATCATAGGACTCAAAGTTTGGTGTCTGTGATGGGCAGCTGCGGATCCAACCATCCTGCCTGTATCCAGTCCCTGGTCCAACCATCCTGCCTGTGCTCTGTTGTTGCTTCTTCTTGTTGTTGCTGCGCTTTTCTCTCTCTCTATCCCCTCACCCCAACCGGTCGAGGCAGATGGCCGCCCACATCCAGTCTGGTTCTGCTGGAGGTTTCTTCCTCGTTATAGAGGGAGTTTGCCTCTCCACTGTTGCTGTCAAATTAAATGCTTGCTGTATGTGGGATTTGTTGGGTTTAGGTGTGTGAGGTTTTAAACCTTACTTTGTAAAGTGCCTTGAAATAACTTTGTCGTGATTTGGCGCTATATAAATAAAATTGAATTGAATTGAATTGAATTGAATTGAATTGAATTGAATTGAATTGAATTGAATTGAATTGAATTGAATTGAATTGAATTGAATTGAGAACTCCACAGGTTATCAACATCATGTACATATGCACCAAACAAAGTGAGTGAGATATTAAGTGACTGGTGCAATTACTCTGGAGATGTAGCGTGTGTGTGGCAGTGTGGTAGAAATGTGCACCATGTTATAATTGTTCGTTATAAAGTCTGACAGAACCAGGAAGGAAAGACCTGCAGAATCTCTCCTTCCCATAGGGAGGGTGGATCAGTGTCACTGAATCTGCTCTCCAGGGCAGACAAGGAACAATGGAGGAGGTAGATGATGGCGTCCTCTACTCTGATGCCAGGCTGGTTGGCAGAACCATTGCTGAGCTCACCATGCAGCGCAGTTGATGTAGAACCAGTCTCTCAGGTATGATGACTACTAAACCAATACCAAAGGTAGGTGGTGGAAAATAAAAAGATCCTCTGCAGGCACTCATCTGCTCTGTACATACAGTAACACCTGGATGTTGCGTGACGGATCATCTGATCCTCGGCAGTCAGTCTCATCATAAACTGAAAATCACCGGAATACCGCAGATGTGCTAAATTCTTCCTCATCAGGTGTCGACAAGGTCGTGATATCGCTGCACTCCTAATGAAGCAGAATGCCCAGAAAACTTAGCTTTGTTGGCAGGTGATTCTGTAAGTGACCCGACGGTGGCGAGCTGACTGACCTGTCATTCCTTTAGCAAACGCCATGTGTCGTAACGTAAACGACAGTTGTCAGCACTGAGACGGGCTAAATAAATGATTGTTACGTTGATTAATGTTAACAATGTGGGTCTCATTGTGTGTCAAAACACAACCGCAATCCTTCAAGGGTTACAAATATTTGCCGATGTTGCGCTTCAAATGCTCTTTGGCGTTTTATTGTGAAAGTCCAGCGACTGGCCCTGCTCCCGGTTTCCTTTTTTCTTATTTCGTTTTGAAAGTGGAGAAAAGGAGTATGAGTAAATCAGTATATCGCAAATGTGTTTTACCGATTTACGGAAACGAAACACAGCATAAAAAGACATTATTCAATTTTCATTTTACACATGAATAATGAATTGCACTTCATGCACGGACCCTAACCATTAGACTTTGGAGCAAAAATCTTTTTGTCATGTTTTTGACTTCCCTGGATTAAAAGTAAAGATGTTGATCAGTATTATACTGAATCTATGAATATACTGAATTTATGAATGTGCTTTGAGAAAAAGTAAAATAATTTCACAAGCATAATTTCTTCATTGTAGTCCACCTGTGAGTCTCTGCCTCCTGTTGTCTGTCAGTGAAATGAAGGACATCCTCAAACCAAGCGATTTGCCAGAATCTCTTGAAGCCGACCCATAGTCCTCTTCCATGGCCTCTGCAGGAGGTGGGAGTTGAAATCCCCTGACGTAGGGACATCCCTACAGACTCTCACGACCACCACGTGGCGATAACTTACTGACCTGTAGTGGCTCAGACCCTCTTTTCACTGGAGCGTCCTTACGAGTGTGGTTGTGCCCAGTAACACAACCCAGAGGACGACCTTCAACCTCTGCCTGGAGTTTCCTGTTGATGTTTGGTTTTTTAACATTTTGAGTCAGGTGTGAACAGGTGTTCTGTTTCCCAGGCAGAATGTCAGAACTGCACTGTGGGTGGCAGGCAGACCCAAACAGGGAAGTTGATTCTTTGATCCAATTAGTTAATTAATTAAATAATTCCCATTAAGCCCAATCATTACCAGGTCTGTCTTTGCTGCATCATCTGCCTCCAAACAGCCATAAACCACAGCTACTGTACCACAGCAGCAGCAGGTGCAGATAAGATAAGATAAGATAAGATAAGATAAGATAAGATAAGATAAGATAAGATAAGATAAGATAAGATAAGATAAGATAAGATAAGATAAGATAAGATAAGATAAGATAAGATAAGATGAGATGAGATAAGATAAGATAAGATCATCCCACAATGGAGAAATTCCCATGTCTACAGCAGCAAGGAGACATTAAACAGTACAGCAGTATTAACTATCCTAGAAAAAATAAAACCATAATCAAGTACATCAAGTAAGATTTTTAGTACAAAAAATCAAGTAAAATGTTCATATTGCACGGCAATGATACTATAACCAGTGAATATCATTGAGTATGAGAACAACACTAGAACAACAGCAACAACAAATGAAATACACCGTGTGGGTACATAATGTGTGTCACTGTAGTGCTGTGTTGTCTGATGTTTGTGGGGAGGAATGACCTGCAGTAGCTCCTTCCTGCACTGTGGGTGTAACAACGTGGTGCTGAAGGAGCTGCTCAGAGCCTCTACAGTGGTGCAGGGGGTGGAGGGGTTCTTCATGATGGATGTTAGTTTACAGCATCCTTCTGTCCACCACCTCCTCCATGGACTCCAGTGTGCAGCCCAGGACAGAACCAGAACCTTTCTAAACCAGCTTGTTGAGTCTCTTCCTGTCTCTGCCTGTACTTCCCCCCCAGCACACAACTCCATACAGGACTACTGAGGCCACCACAGTGTCATAGAAAGTCCTTAGCAGCTGTCTGCACACACCAAAGGACCTCAGTCTCCTCAGCAGGTGGAGGCCACTCTGGCCCTGTTTATACAGAGAGTCTGTGTTGTTTGACCAGTCCAGTTTATTGTTGAGGGGAACACCCAGGTATCAATGTTTCATACCTGGGTATCCCATCCCCCCCTGCGAACGCTGCCGCGGCGTGTGACATCATACAGACGGCCGTCTCCAACCTGCAGTACAGATGTCCTGACGCTTTCTTTATGATCTCTGGTGACTTTAATCACATCAGCCTCAACAAGTCACTTCCTACATTCACGTGGACACTCATGTACCTGATAAAACCTTTCGCTGCTTTCCTAACAACAAACCATGGGTCGGTCGTGACATCAAAGCCGCCCTGAATGAAAAGAAGAAAGCATTCAGGTCATTCAGGGAGGCAGCGAGGAGAATCCAGAGAGCTGTCAGTCAAAACCAGGGAGGGGAAGGAGGCTCAGAGGAGGAAACTGGAACACAGGCTTCAGAACAACAACACCAGGAAAGTGTGGAGGGACACGAGGACCATCACTGGCTACAAGTCCAGCAGCAGGTGACTGAGGGGTCCAAGGACTGGGCCACCAACTTAATACCTTCTTTAACAGATTCCAGGTTGGGCCATAAACCCCCACTGCCCACGATAGCCCCCCCTCACATCACCCACAGGGCTCATCCACCCCCACCTCACACACAGTCACAGCAGATCAGGAGAGAAAGGAGTTGAACAAGCTTCATCCAACAAAGGCTGCAGGACCTGATGGAATCAGCCCAAGGTGCTGAAAGTCTGTGCTCCAGCTTTGTGGTGTCCTCAACACATCTTCAACCTGAGCCTGCAGCTGGAGACAGTTCCTCTTGGCTGGAAAAAGTCATGCATTGTGCAGTGAATCAGATGCCACGTCCCAGAGTCCTAAACCACTACAATCTGTCACAGTGTGCAAAATGATTTCCCTCTGGGATTAATAAAGTTTTGAATCTTAATGAAACCCTGTCAATTACTGTATAGATTCAGGTTTGATCCATTTACATTCAATCCAGATCCTGTTTTTATGTTGCTGCAAAGAACAGCTCCAATGACCTAAACGTTACTGATCCTCATGTGAGTGTGACTCATGGTGTGACTTTGATAACATCACATGGAAATTGGTTACTTCTAAACCAGAATCACATCATCCTAAAGAAGATTTGGAACAAGATGCTGCCTGGTGACACGCACAGTGTTCAGTACCTGTCTAGTGTTGGTCATGTGACTCGATGGGTCAAATGCAGAATTCAGTTTTTCCACTTTGGAGCTAATAAGGATTCCTAAATAATTTCTAATTTAAACATACAACCAGATCTAATTACTCTACATATTTTGCTTCCCAAGACTTCTCAGTTTCATATATATTGTAATCATGTTAATGAAAACAGATTAAATCAAGTGTTACACTAGAAATGTTTTCCATGAATTTGTGTCTGTCAGGAATAAAGGGTCATGGTCCTATGTTTGTCCACAAGGCGGCAGCAGCTGCAGTTCTTGAGGAGACAGAACAGTCCCTGACTCTGACTCTGACGTTAACTGACTGGAGGCTGGATCACTGATGACAGCAAGAACTCAACTACAAACATCACAACAACTTAAGTCAGGCAGAGTCACAATTGTTTTCAGCTATTGATGCTCAGAGCAGTCAGCGTTCACAACAACGCTGTGACTCGTGTTCCTCGGTACAAAGAGGTCGTCCACCAATCGTAGCATCAGTGGTTTGATTGATGATGATCGATGAAAGATGATGATGTCACAAAAAGAAACATATGCAAAAATACTCTAAAAACTGTAAATCAACGGTCCCCAAACTTTTTTTGCGCCACGGACCAGTTTAATGTAACAATATTTTCACGTGTTCCGTATTAACACGTGACCACCTTAACTGGCGACCGACTTCTGAACGCTGCACTGGTTGCTCTTAGTGACGGCAGCAGTTTGAAGCAGGAAGAAGCATGTTATCTGTCCATGACGATGCCGTGTAAATGTTGTGTTAATGTCTTGTCTGTTCACGATTTAAGTAAATGTAGTTGTACAAGAAACAACCTGACAGTTTGAACGTCGCTCGTGTTGTAGTTACATGAGTTAAAGAGGAAGTGAGTCTGTTCCTGAATTGCTACGTTCTGCTTTCAATAAAGAATCAAATGTGAAACCTCTGCCTTTTGTCTTTGGAGCCATGATGGAGTTTAACCAGCATCAACTATAAAAATATTATCAAAACATGTTTATTTCACTGTGAAATAAACTAAATAAGTCTTAATTAATGGGATTCTATCACAAGGCCGCTCAAACTAAAAGTCTATGTACGGAACGCATTAAACACATCCAACATGTGCCAGACACATTTTTTTCACAGCAGCAGTCAAATTAACTTTGAATTAACACTGACTCAATGTCAGAATAAATCCAGCTGTTTTTGTGGAGGTTTTTTTGAATCTTGACTCCTAAAGCGTCTACATGTACACTTACTACATTGGAGCCAGCAGGTGTTGTTACTGCGTTATCAGATCACACGTTTAACTCGTCTTCTGTATCGTGTTTGTGTTAAAGAGTCACCATCACTTCAATGAAGCCAGCAGCTTCTCTCATTCATTCTGGTCAATTTTATAGTTATTGAATGACTTCTATGTTTTTGTTTTCTTGACTGTGAGCTTTTCTGTACAACATCAAACTGTTATTGGTAAAGAACACCAACGAGGACACAGGTTATACAGTAAAAATGCTTTATCAACAATCTGTCTGTGACCAGAACGTCTACTTCATATTACAACACTAGAGCATTAATGTGTGAAAACACTGTTTGTACAAAAATACAAGCGAGGTTGTAAATTATACACATAAAAATAAATCAGGTTTTCTTTAACAAGAAGGATTACAGTCAACCCGATATCTACTGTAACTACTGCACCACACACTTCATTTCCCACATGATCCTGGTGGACTGGACACAGAGCAGCTGGTCTCAGATCAGTTCACACTGAGACTCGTCTCCACTGGTTCTGGTTCCTCTGTCAGTCAGTTGTGGATGAAGCTCTGCTCCCAGTAACATGGACCAGTCAGAACCTCCACACACACACTGCTGATGCTTCTACATCTGGATCAGTACCAGCTGCAGAGAGAATGAGAGCAGAGAGCAGATCAGTGAGTGTCTACAGAGACTCCCTTCATCATCTGTCACATCTAGGACAAAGAGCAGCAGGACTTCAGTTGTGTTCACAGCAGAAGTGGAGCAGCTGTTAAGCTTCCTTTTAGCTCATTGGCCTGATAGCTCAGTGTCGGACTCAGATGTGATGACTGGACTTCAGCAGAGGTTCTGCTCTGGACCAGCACCACATGGTTACTACATGGAACCATGGTTCTATCAGCCAGACTGATCTCAGAGCTGTGACACACATGAACCTGATCAGTAGTTAGTGTTGATGCTACGACACTTTGATGAGTGACTGGAGCTTTACAGGAAACACTGGATCTCTGCTGTGACACTAACTGAGTTTAGTCCAATACTGCTGAAAGCAGCACAGACTGACTCCAACCTCTACTGACCTCAGAGTCTGCAGTCCATAGTCTGGACTCTGCACCAGGTCACGAAGACGCTTCACTCCTGAATCCTGCAGGTTGTTGTAGCTCAGTTCCAGTTGTGTCAGATGTGACGGGTTCGACTTCAGAGCTGAGACCAGAGAATCACAGCTGATCTCTGACAAACTGCAATTACTCAATCTGAACAAAGAATCAAAGATAAAACAGTAGAAAACAAAAAGTCAGTTGAAACCATTCAGTGTCTCATCATGTATTTGGAACTGAAGACGTTTGGATAAAGTTTTCTCACAAAGAAAAAGAATCTCCGGGAGAACCACTCGGGGACTTTTGCCTCCGGCTACGTGCGGGACGCCTGGTGCCCTGTGTGTCTGGAGCCTCTGTCCATCAAGGATGCAGAGAATCTATTCATATTTTGGACCTTGATAACAGGGCTACTCATGATTGGCTTTGGTGGTGCCCTGCTTTATCGGACGATTGGAAAGGTTGGAAAATCTGTGGCCGACTCATTGGCGTGTCCACCGGCCGTGGAGCAACAAATGCTGATGGGGGCCATGGTTACTCGGCTGACGGAATCACACCAGAGGATGGCCCGAATTGAAGGACTGATAATTAACATCTCAGCCCGTTCCGAGGAAGACAAGAGACAGACGGATAACATCTGCAGACAGACTGAACACTTGGTTACT
Source organism: Betta splendens (assembly GCF_900634795.4). Taxonomy (NCBI): domain Eukaryota; kingdom Metazoa; phylum Chordata; class Actinopteri; order Anabantiformes; family Osphronemidae; genus Betta; species Betta splendens. Next base: position 21,703,002 of record NC_040881.3, read on the forward strand.
ATGGTGACAGCCTTGTCTGACAGGCTTGAGGAGATGTCACGGGTGACCCATGGTCCCACAAAAGGCGATGAAGCCCTGAGTTCTGACCGATTGGAGTATTGATCTAGACAATTATTGTTAAAATGTATTAGAATTGGCTGTGTATTACTCTGTCCCTTCTCTCTTACCCCTCCTTTCCCGGGTCCAATGTAGCTCACAAGCTGTGCCTCTATCTTCTTTCCCTTATCGTGTCCCCCTTTAAGGACAACTGTTGGACTGGCATGTAAACATCGGCCTCGGTCATACTTCTATAAACCCACACTTCACTACACTGATGCAGATAACCCCCCCCCCCCCCCCCCCCACACACACACACACACACACACACACACACACACACACCACCTTACAGTCTCACTGTCTGCTCTCCGTCCTGATCTATCTGTCCTCATGTACCGAAGAAAAAATTCCAGCAACGTTTCCACTGGTACTGTGTCACTGTATGTAGGTGAGGTGTGTTTTTGGTTTTGTATTGCTTTGTACTGCAACCTTCTTCCACTGTCGGATTAAGCGCCGGTCAAGCTGGCTGCTGATGAAATTTCCCTGCTTTGGGACTAATAAAGTCCTATTCTATACTGAGGAAACATTTTTAAGAGTCAAACTGATGGAAAGAGTCAAACAAACAGAACCTCTGATTATAGCAATTGGGTTTGAATATTTGGGTCAGATCCAACATAATGAAGCCTTAGAAAAGTGTTGAAGCTTTAGCTGCTGATCATAGATTTGATATTTTTTGACTCATTAAACATTTATTTTGTTTTTATTCTCTCTAACTAAAACTGTTCACATTGTCTGGGAAACAATTTATACTGAGGAAACATTTAAAGGAGTCAAACTGATGAAAACAAACTAAAACTAAACAGTGATTGGACGAAACCAAAGAAGAAGACAGACTTTACCATGAAGACTGTCAGGACTTTGACTCTGTTTCTGTTTTATTTTGAAGGACTTCCTGTTTTGTTCATGTCACAGCTGGTTTGTGTCACTCCCGGCTCTCATTACGCACACCTGCCTGTCATTAGTAATCAGTCACCAGTATATAAGCACCAGTACTACTCACCCAAGCTGGTCGCCAGATTGTTATGCATGTACTCACCACTTTGCAGCATTACCTTGTCTGCTTACTGCCGATCCCGTTCATGACCTTGTTTTCAAGAGACCTGTCTGATCCTTGTCTGTACCTCTGCCGTGACTACCTGGTGACCTTCTTGCTTGTTTTTGGATCTGAGCCTGCCTGCACCTTATCTGTACAGTTGCAGAGCCTCACCGTGTATGAGCCTGCTTGAATTGACCGTGCTTGTACCGAATAAAGCCTGTTCCCTTTCTACCTACAATCTTGTCTGAAGCTATGCATGTGGGCCCGACATGGCTGTGGTTCTGACAAAGACCTTCAGTGTGGATCAGTAAAACATCAGCCTCATGTGTCAGCACAACGCTCCCATCACATTAACTTACACAGAACTAAAACATGGAGTCTGACCTCAGAGTCTCCAGTCGACAGTGACGACTCTCCAGAAAACCACACAGATGCTTCACTCCTGAATCCTGCAGGTTGTTGTTACTCAGGTCCAGTTGTGTCAGATGTGACGGGTTGGACTTCAGAGCTGAGACCAGAGAATCACAGCTGATCCCTGACAACATGCACCTCATCAATCTGTGAGTGAATAAAGAATCAAAGATGTGGATCAAAGCATTAATAATGAGTCAGATTTGTCCTGATCACTGATGTTTAGTCTAAAATGAGCAGAGTGACTTTGTGCTTGTGTTGTTGTGTCGTTGTGATCTCAGCTTCTACATGTCATGCAGACCCAAACAGGACCATTTGTTGGGATGATGGATGCATAGATGCAGAGGAAACCACTGTGAAAACCACGACTGGACTTTTGTACTTGGACCAGTTCTAGTTGTTTCATTAGTCTGTTATGAAAGAACTTTAGGTTTTTTATCCCTAAGAAACAATTTGGATTCAACATTTAAAGAATATTTTATTTTAATTATAATGTTTAGTGTTCTTTCAGTGAAACCGAAGTAAATCAAACTATACAGTAAGTGAACAAAAACCAAACCATTAACTCTCAGGAGCAAAACCTGCTGGTTCCCTGAAGCAGAACCACAGTCAGAACCTAGAACAGTAACAGTCAGTGAACTGACCTCAGAGTCTCCAGTCGACAGTGACGACTCTCCAGAAAACCACACAGATGCTTCACTCCTGAATCCTGCAGGTTGTTTCCACTCAGGTTCAGTTGTGTCAGATGTAACGGGTTGGACTTGGACGGAGCTGAGACCAGAGAATCACAGCTGATCTCTGACAAACTGCAGTAACTCAATCTAAATAAAGGACCAAAATGAAACAGTAGAAAGCAAAGTCAGTTGAACCATTCAGTGTCTCATGATGTGTTTGGAGATAAAGACGCTTCAGAAAGTAGAAGTTTAGAACCTAGAAGGTCCAAACATCAGAACCAACAGGATGCAGGTTAAAACAGTAACAAAGACTCATTAACATTAATGACAACACGCTGCTGCTTCAATTCAGACGTCGTGACTTCACCTCTTCAACTCTGCAGCTTCACCAATGGTTCCATCTAGACTCACTCATGTGCTGACACATTTATCTGAGCTTCTACTAAAGATCCTCATGAGTCCAACTCATGTTCTGGACACATGACATGTTTATAGAAACATACAGAAAATGTTCTATTGACAGAATAACATCGTAACAAAAACATTTTATACTGAGGAAACAATTAATGGAGTCAAACTGATGGAAACAAACTAAAACTTAACAGTGATTGGACAAAACCACAGAAGAAGAAAAAAGACTTTACCATAAAGACCCTCAGTGTGGATCAGTAGAACGTCAGCCTCATGTTTCAGCACAACGTTCACATCACATTAACTTACACAGAACTAAAACATGGAGTCTGACCTCAGAGTCTCCAGTCGACAGTGACGACTCTCCAGAAAACCACACAGATGCTTCACTCCTGAATCCTGCAGCTTGTTCCAGCTCAGGTCCAGTTGTATTAAATGTGACGGGTTGGACTTCAGAGCTGAGACCAGAGAATCACAGCTGATCTCTGACAAACTGCAGTCACTCAATCTGAATAAAGAATCAAATATGAAACAGTAGAAAACACAGAGTCAGGTGAAATAATTCACTGTCTCATGGTGTCGTCATTATTTTCTCTCAGATTCTTCAACAACATCTTTGTGCCTTTACTGTGATTCACTGGTTTGTTCCATGTCGTCTTGATGGAGACAGAACCAACAACATGATCCTGACTGAAAAGTTCCTGTCTAAACTGTGATAAACACCAGTGAACTTCAGGCTTCGTCACCACAGAGAACAGAGACACTGACTCCACACATGCTTTAGGACCAAAGTGTCTCCATAGGATCCAAGCTGTCAGTGACCTTTGACCTTCTCCACTTCTCTAGTCTCAGTCAGTTCTAAGAGTCACGATCAAACATCATCAAACATTTAAACAACATTTTCTCTAGAAACCTAGAACAGTAACAGTCAGTGAACTGACCTCAGAGTCTCCAGTCGACAGTGACGACTCTCCAGAAAACCACAAAGATGCTTCACTCCTGAATCCTGCAGCTTGTTGTTACTCAGGTCCAGTTGTGTCAGATGTGACGGGTTGGACTTCAGAGCTGAGACCAGAGAATCACAGCTGATCTCTGACAAACTGCAGAGACTCAATCTGAATAAAGAACCAAAGATGTGGATCAAAGCATTAATAATGAGTCAGATTTGTCCTGATCACTGATGTTTATTGTAAAATGAGCAGGGTGACTTTGTGCTTGTGTTGTTGCGTCGTCATGATCTCAGCTTCTACATGTCATGCTCTGGGTTCATTAGACATTATTAGTTCCATTTCCTGTTTTATTTTGTACTCATTTCCAGTTTTTGGTGCACCATGTTGTTCCAGTATTACTTTTGGTCACATCATTCGTTCAGCTGCAGTCAATTAGCAATTTGTCATGTATTTAGTCTCCAGCACTCACCTCATTCCTCCATGTTATAACCACTTTCCAGCGTTTATCCTGGTCTAGTCGTTACCGAACCTGTGACTGAGTTTGTTGTTTTGCCTGATCCTTGCCTGTACTGTCGCCTGATCTAACTGCCTGGTTACCAGTAAGCTTTGTTTGAACTTGGATTCTGCCTGCACCCTGTGATCATCTGAGTATCGACCACTGCCTGAACCTTAAATCCTTCTAATTTACCTGCTTGTCTCCAGTGCCGTGCACGTGGGTCCGCCATATTAAGCAGGCTGACACTAAACATCATCCACATGGCAGCACAATAATAGAACACCTGTTGATGTCAGCACTGATTCACAAGCTGCTGCTGGAACAAGTAGAAAACCAGACGTGTTGGATCAAAGACTTCATCTGGTTCCTTTGATTAAACGTTTTAAACTCTTTAAATCTGAACTATTCTGTCGTCTGATGGAAAAAGTTCAGACTAACATTTGATCAAACTCCAAACTGACCATTATTGATGAAGTGAATCATCTTTAGAATAGATCCCAGTCAGATGGATGTTCTCTCCTCTGGTTCTACATGGAACCTAGAACTTTCTGTAGCAACATGTCTGCAGCCTCATATTCATGCTTCTGTTTCCTGCTTGTGTCTCTACAAAGTGACATCATTGTCTGACAGAAAGCATCACACACAGGTTCAAACTGCTGTTCTGTCGTAAACACCATTAATGGGGAGTTAATCAGACGCCACTAAAGATCCTTCAAACATGGTTTACTCGGAGTCTCTGCTGCTGAGTCACATTTAAAGAAAAAGGCGTCACAAACATCTCTTCATGACCTTCATAGACTTTATAGAGTCACAATAAACTGTCAATCATTCCTGCAGGTTTTTGACATGATTCTTTTTTCATTCTAGATCAAGTGGATACGTTTGAATTGATGAGCTGAAAAACTGCTGCTTGGACATGAAACACGAAAAACACTGACCTCATAGTCTCCAGTCGACAGTGAGGACTCCCCAGTCCAGCACACAGAACTTTCACTGAGTCCTGCAGGTTGTTGTTGCTCAGGTCCAGATGTGTCAGATGTGACGGGTTGGACTTCAGAGCTGAGGCCACAACTTCACAGTGAGTCTTTGTGAGTACACAGCTAAAAAGTCTGTGATGACAGAAAATATAAAGTCTATAAATGTGAAGTTACTGTGACACAATCTGTATGGGGTTCCGAATGTAAAAAGAAATAACTATAACTAATTTTCTCACATTTAACTAAATGACTTAACATGTTTTCTCACATTTAGTTAAATGTGCAAAAGTCTAAATGTAAATGTTAAATGTTAAATGTTAAATGTAAATGTAAATGTAAATGTAAATGTAAATGTTAAATGTTAAATCTAAATGATAAATGTTAAATCTAAAAAACTGAATATTTAGGTAGACTCCACCCCCTAAGATCCTAGATCAGTGACGCGGACTCAAACACGTCAAATAGTACGCATAGCTCCACCCACATCTGACTCTGGATCGGTGCACGAAAATACTGGAGAAAAGCCTGAAGTCGAAGCCATCATGGCCGTCAGCTCCAACTCCCCCCCGTTAGCGGAGATTGAACGGGCTGTAACGGCAAGTGTGCGGGCTGAGGCTCCGCTTCAAACTGCTGTTCTGTCGTAAACACCATTAATGAGGAGTCAAGTAGGTTTAAAAAGAATATTTCTGTGGCGCCGGTGAAGAATTAGTTAGCTGACTTTACTAGCTAGCTGAAGTTACGGCCACGCTATAAACAAAAGTTTCCAGGTCAGATGTGGGCGGGGTTTGCACGCACTGTTTGAGGTGTTTGAATTCGTGTCTCTGATCTGAGACCAGCACTGTTTGAGGGTAGGGGTGGAGCCTACTTGCACATTCATGAATATTCAGTCTTGCACTCGGCAAACATTTAACATTTTCATTTACATGTAACATTTACATTTAACATTTAACATTTACATTTAACATTTAACATTTACATTTACATTTACATTTACATTTACATTTACATTTACATTTACATTTACATTTACATTTAACATTTACATTCAGACCTTGCACATTTAACTAAATGTAAAAAAAAACATGTTGTGTCATTTAGTTAAATGTGAGAAAACTAGTTATAGGTGCTCCTTTTACATTCGGCACCCCATACAAACTGAGCTGTAGATCAGTTTGTGTCACATCCATCAAAAACCAGAAGAACCAAATACAGATCATAGAAACATGTTGCAGACGCTTCATCCACTGAAAGAAACGACCATCAGCTGTGATCACATGTCAACTGTCAAAAGCTTTTAGCAGAAACTCTTCAGAGCTAAAGTTTCTCGGCTTGATGGAGCTTTACACCAAATCCAACAAAAAAAAGTCAGAAGATCCTGATGTTCACTAACTTTAAAGCTGATGTGATCTGACCCTCAACAAAGACGTTTTCTAGGAACCAGTAGTTGATGTTTTCACTCTGTGAACTTTTAGATTCTGTGTGAAGTGTTTCTCTTTAACACTGAGGCTTCAGCTTAAAGTTGCTGTAGAATATTAATGAACACATTAACGTTGGACTTACTTAAACTTTCTGCAGTTCCTCACAGCTGGAATCAGTCTCCGTCGTCCCTCCTCTGATGATTTGTACTTATTCAGGTCCAACTCATCCAGAACCTCCTCTGACATCTGCAGCATGTAGGCCAGAGCTGAGCACTGGATCAAGGAGAGTTCCTTCTCTGATCTGTTCTCTGACTTCAGGAACTCTTGGATCTGCTGATGGACTGAGTGGTCGTTCATCTCCATCAGACAGTGGAAGATGTTGATGCTTCTGTCTGGAGAGATTTTGTCACTGTTTATCTCCTTCAGGTTGTTGATGATTCTCTGGATGGTTTTCTGGACTGTTCTCTGTGTGACCCAGCAAACCTCCTAAGATTCTCTGGTTGGACTCCAGACAGAGGCCATGAAGGAAGCGAACAAACAGGTCCAGGTGTCCACTTGGACTGTGGAGGGATTCCTCCATGGTTCTAATCAGGACAACATCCAGAGCAGCACTGGACTCTTTCGGGAAGTTCTCCAGTTCCTTCATCTTCCCGTTGATGTAACAGAGCATCATGTGAACAGCAGCCAGAAACTCCTGAACGCTTAGATGAACAAAGCTGAACATCTTGTCCTTGGTTTTCCTCCCTCGCTCCTGTTTAAAGATCTCTGTGAACACTCCTGAACACACTGAGGCTCCTCTGACATCGATGCCGCTCTCTTTCAGATCTTCCTCATAGAAGATCAAGTTTCCCTTTAGCAGCTGCTTAAAAGCCAGTTTAGCCAATGACTTGATGTAGTTGCTGCTCTGTTCTGGTCCGTACTTGTCTTTAGTCCGATCCATCTGAAACCCCAGGAACTCTGCGTACATCTCCGTCAGGGTCTTGGGCAGCTCTCCTCCCTCTCTGGTTTCCAGCAGATCCTCCAGAACCGTAGCAGTGATCCAGCAGAAGACTGGGATGTGGCACATGATGTGGAGGCTTCGTGCCGTCTTGATGTGGGACATGATTGTATTGCTCTGCTCCTCATCTGTGAACCTCTTCCTGAAGAACTCCTCCTTCTGTGGGTCAGTGAACCCTCTGACCTCCGTCACCACGTCAACAAAGTCTCCATGAATCTGAATGGCTGCTGCAGGTCGTGTGGTGATCCAGATGCGAGCAGAGCGTAGTAGTTTTCCTCTGATGAGGTTTGTCAGCAGCTCATCCACTGAGGTGGACTCTGTAACGTCACGTTGACCCGTCTCCTTCTCACTGGTGCTACAGTCCAGTTGGAGGCGACTCTCGTCCAGTCCATCAAACACAAACAGAAGTTTGAAGCTGCTGTTGTCATAGTTGCTGTTTCCTGATGACTGTAGATGTGTAAAGATGTAATTCAGAGCCTCCAGGCTGATGGACTCAGTTTCTGGGATACATTCATGAATGAGCTCTGACAAACTAAACTTCTGTCCCTTCAGTGGATTCAGTCGACGGAAGGTGAAGGGGAAAATCAGATGCACCTCTTGATTGGACCTTTGTTGGGTCCAGTCCAACACAAACTTGTTCACAAGGACTGTTTTTCCAATCCCAGCGATTCCATTGGTCAACACTGTTCTGATGCGTCTGTATTTACCAGGGGGATGTTTGAACAGGTCACTGGGCTTCACTGGCTCCTCTGCTGATCTTTGCTTCTGCTGTGTCGTCTCAAGCTGTTGGACCTCATGCTGTGTGTTGATGTGTGAATCCGGCCCAGCTGTGATGTACAGCTCTGTGTAGATGTCATCCAGACGTTGGTCGACTTCTGACCAGCCTGGTTTCACACAGAGAAACTGGTCTTGGAGGTTTGATTGAAGCATCTGCTGGTAATATGTGATTGGCCGTGGCTCTGGTACTGGAACCATCAGATCTGGGTCTAACAAAACACAAAGAAGACAAAGTGTGAGATGTCAGCAAATGTCTGGTTCATTAATTCAAGTCTTTGTGCTAATGAACAAACATTAGAACTAGTGAAGAGAAGAACTTTGTTATATCTGATTATTAATGTACTGTAAATTCTCCTCCACATTTAACCAACTTAACCTCCAAACAGTCAATGTGTGATTGGGTCTGCGATGTTAAATGTAGAGATAAATCCTCTTACTCTGCAAACAATCAACCAGCTCATCCTGCTTAATCCTCCTCAGGAAGTTCACTGTGATCTTCAGAAATGCATCTCTGCTGCTCTTCCTCTGCTCTTCGTCATCATCATCACCATCCAACTCCTCTTCTTCCTCCATCTGACTCTCTAAGAATTCTGGGTAATCTGGACTCAGAACCTTCTGCATCTTCTTCAGCTCCTTTTTCACAAACGTGACAATGTTTTCCTCCAGCAGCTGGAACAGAAACTATATAAATGACCTGATCCAACTAAAACCATGGAGCCAAACATCAGATCCATGTTGGACACACTGACATCCACTGGTCTAAAAAGTGCAGCATGGATATGATTGAACACAACAGATGAACAGTAGTAGTTGTACATGTACAGACCGTAAATATGGAGTCTAGCTGTGTTTGGTGCTGCTGGACAGACTGAGCACTGGGAACCTCTGAGCTCTGCTGGTCCACTCTGTGGAGGAACCATGAAGAATGAGTCCACACAGAGACACACACAAGGTAAAGGTCCATGAAGTGATGTTGGATGTGAGCAGTGAGTCAGAGACTCCCTATAGTGGTGAAGGTTTACTGTCAGTCAGTTGCTTCAGTCTCAGCTCTGAACAACATATATCTCTGCCTTCCTCACTGAACAAGGCTGAAGAGTTGGAACAAGGAGTCTGCTGGGATCAGACTGGTTGTACTCGGCAGCTCCCAGTGGGTATATGTTGAACTAGTTACTTTTAACTACTTCCTACATTCATTCATTGTTGGACGTCGGCTCCGTTGTCGACACTGGTGACAAACAGTCGTCTCTACTGTACCACATCACAACTAAAGTCGCCAGTAGTAACTTCAATTTACTGCTGCAAGTGAAGAAGCTTCAAGACATTTGAACAAAACCTTCATGTAGAGACGCTAATAAACAGATTTGATCAGAGATGATCAGCTGCTTCCTTTGACGTCAGCACTTCATTAGAAGAGGAGCAGCGCCTGAGACCCTCTACAGGATCAGAGCTTTAGCTACTGCTGGATGGAGATTTGATCAATGATCAGAGTGAAGAAAGCTTCTCCTTCACATCAACACTTCAAACACAAATCAACCAGATCAACAAATGGAAACAACACGAATGTTTATCATCAGAAAAAGTTTACATCAGATTGTTGAGAATCATTCAAACTGACAACAACTCACTGTGACTCTGATACAGGTTGGTCTTTGAAATTAATAACAAGCTCGATTGACTGGTTGCTCTTTAAGGACACACAGCTGGGTCCAGGTCCAGGTCCAGGTCCAGGTCCAGGTTCAGGTCCAGGTTCAGGTTCAGCAGATCCTTGTCTTTGTTGGGACCTGATAGAAAAACACTTACGGTGACTCTCACACATTGAGTCCTAATTGAGCAGCAACAGTAAATCAGTGGTGTGTCTGTGACTTGGAGACAGAATCATCACCTCTGAGCTTTGTTCTGGTTCTCATGGTCCCCACACAGACTGGTTTTAGAGGGAGGGGCTCCATCCTCTCTGTCCTCACACTGGTTCATGCTGCTGGATTCACACTTTCTACCTTCATGTGGAGAAGAAACACAAATCATTCATCTGCACATCAACTCAATAATATTTCAACTTAATTGAGCCCACATTGAGGAAATTATTCTTTGGATTTTAACCCAGGGGATGGAAAAGTCCAAGCTAGTGTGAACTAGAAGACACACTTATCCACCAAATCCTGCTTCATCATCATCATCATCATCATCATCATCATCATCATCATCATCATCATCATCATCATCATCAGTTCCTCCACTGATTGTCTCTTCTTCTGTGGTTCATATCAGTGTCAGCTGGATGCAGTCAGACAGTGGGAGGCAGAAGAAGCTGCACCAGCTGCTCTACTTCTGTCAGAGACCACAACCAGTCTGATCACATTGACATAAACTACTGTAACAGACATCCTTTGACTCACACAATGACTCTGACTCTAATTGCTGAGTCCATTAAATGGCACAGAGAATTCACTTGAGTTTGTTGTCTTTGGATTTAACTACTACTAAAATTCCAGTCGTCATGGTTTGTTAATTCTGGGTTATGGTTTTACGGCAGAAAAGGCATCAGAATAAAGAAGCTTCTCTGCTGGAGTTCTGGGACTTTTTTCTGTGTTTGCTTGAATTCAACTGGAAGGATTCTGTCTGTGGATCAGTCCTTATCTCCCACAATCACATGTGAGGAGCATCAGAGCTCAGCAGCAACAATGTCCAACATGGTCATAGAATGATTTCATTTTCAAATGCAGTGTGATTTGACAAACTGTACTCAAGTGTTTTACAGAACCAACTGAATGATCAACTTAGAAGAACTTAACAGAAAGTGAACTGCTGAATAGCACATAAAGAAAGTTTAAATCCAGCAGACCCTTGTTTCCTCGTTTAAAACTTACTGCATGAGGAGAAGCGGTAGCAGGATTTGTGGTGTGTTTAGGTGGTGAATTTGTTTAACTGAAAGTGACACATGGAGTCTGTGAGAAAGTTCTGAGGAAGAGGACGTTCTGTCAAAGTGTTCTGTTCTGGAACACTTTGAATTGAATTGATTGCAGTCTCAGCCCTCATACTGTTGAACAAATTCTATTTCTAAACAAAAACCCTAATTAAATAACTTCACATGCATTGCGGGCTTATACACACTTCAAAAGCAGTTCAAGTCAATGAAGAAGTTAAATATGCTTTATATATAAGTTACAAGATATACAGATAGAAAGATGAACTTTATTGATCCCTCAGCAGCGAAATTCAACTGCTGGAACAGCCACAAGAACGCAGCAAAGGAATTGTGCAGGATTGCAGGACCAGAATAACTGGTTAATACATCACAAAGGCACGTGGAGGCAGTGACCTCACAGCTAAAGCATACATCCCTCAGCGGACTGTTGTTCAGCACGTGCTCCTCAGTAATACATGAGTACTTTGTCAAGACACTCAGTAACATTGATGAGCAGAGCTCCTTAGTCCTGGTATAATTTCAGCTGCTTCTATAACTACAACAGAAGGAATGTTCAAACAGCGCCAGACCGATTCTAGTTCAGCTCCAAACACTGTTTACATAGATCCTGCAGTGACAGAGAAGCCAACGTGCTGCTTCCTGATTTCAACAACTGAACGACAAGCGACCAGTCGGTCACCAGTTAAAGTGCTCACTGAAAAACTCACAACATAGAAAAGCAGAAAAGCAGAAAACACCACATTCCTGGACCTGTTCTGAGCGGACAGTACCACCGACTGTGAGCTCAGAACCAGAAACAGGACAAATATCAACTCCTCACATCTGGTTCCTGTCGGCATTAAATTGACAGAAGTGGATGGTGTCTCTTCTTACTCTACGTTAACAAACAGAAGCAGTCACAGTAATGTTGTTAAACACTCACCTCCTCAACTTTTCTTCTTTTTTTTTGGTGTTTATTTTAACTTTTCTCCTTCTGCTCTGTTTTCTCTAAATGGAATCTGAACTCACTGAACACCTTTGGTTGTTGCTTCTGTACCTGGATCCCGTGTTCACAGAGGCTCCGCCCCCTCTCTATTTACAGGAAACCAGGTGAGTTTAATGACTAAGAAGCAGCACATGAACAGGGAACATTCCATAAAACCTGTTAAAGTGTTTTTTATCTGCTGCAGCAGTTTGTCTGCGTCTCCAGCTGCTTGTTTCAGTGTGTAGCTAGTAGTAGTAAGTATCATGCTGTGAGTTACTCCAGCTGATCTGTTGGAACCAGTAAAATGTTTACATTTTTCATCGTCTTTACTGCTTAAAGATCCATCCACACGCTTTTTTCATGCTCCACATTGCTAAAGAATTGGACCTTGATGTCTCAGTAAGGTGTCTGTAACTTTTCATGTCAAAAAGCGCTGTAGATCGCCCACACGGCCCGTCTGAAAATGTGTTTTAAGCTCTCGTCCACAACGCCCGGTTTTCGGAGTGCGTTGCAAGCAAAATTGATCGCCACAACCCTTTGAGGAAACGCATAGCCATGATGCACCGTGGGGATCAAACTTTACGGTCACTGATCCACTGTAACAGCGACACTGGCTGACTCGTCCTCGTAGTGGAGTTCAACCATATGTTTGATCCAAAATCTGACTCTGAAGTCGAATGGGAGGCTGTTGAAGTGGTCACACTTTGACTGACGCAAGGTGGCAGATTCACATTTAATTTAATTTATTGATTTATATAATACGCAACTTGATTAGCTGCTAACGCTAATACTAATGGTTGCAAATTAGCAGCCTGAATTAATACAACAAAATATTCATAACACGACTACAGCTTGTTTGGGAGCATAGCTTGATAAACTAATATAAACTCATTTTATGTTATATATTTTATGTTTTTTTTATTTCTCGTGCTGCTGCTGTGTGAAAATAATTTTTCTTTAATGGGATCTTCAGCTGCAGCTTATATCTTGCCGTATTTGTCTGTAATTAAGTGTCAATGTAGTGAATGCCTACAGAGGCATGGTGTGACAGCAAATATTGCTTTCAAGATATTTCATGTGTTTATTACTTTTATTAATAAATTAAAATTTCGATAAATCTTACCTCAAGACGCCTGAACCAGTTGCCAAACCTACTGTCATGTATAGTTGATGACTCCAGGACTGGAGCCAGTATGATTAAATGTGTATTCATTACAGAACACATTTAATATACAGTATATCAGACAATTACACTTGCATGGAATAAATCAGTATCTCAGAAATTCATAAAAAACTTTACAACATTTTACTATTTGCAGAGTAATCATAATGTACCTGGGAACTCTGGTTTACAAACATAGTTTTGTTTCTAAATATATATTGACCTTATATTTTTTTAATTGCTTATAGTAAGGTGTATGTCTGTGTGTATCTCAAGTTGTTGCAGGTATCTGGCCTAGAAGTCTTGTTAGCTGGTGCTGGGGACTTCTAGGGCGAAGAGTCCAAGTCATCCCACCTTCCCTGGTCTGGATCAGGGCATTGTTTCCTGAGGGACAAGGCACATATGTTGGACTTAGACCACCTATGAAATACCTAAATTATTGTTTTTTAGCAATACCTCAATAAAAGCTGAAATATTATAAAATATTTGTCTGTTTTCCCTCATTAGGTATATACATACAAAAATAGTTCAGTGAAACAGCAATAGTCAAAGCCAACTTTATTTTTAACCAATGCACCAGCACTATAATGCTGGATAAGTTACCGTCACAGTTCAATTTGCAGACCACCAAATGAACGGGTAGGATTCATAGTTATGTTGAAAGCATAGTTTCTGGAGTGGAACAGGTACAGTCATGAGCAGTTGGCTGGGGAGATGTGAGGATCTTTTTTGTCTTCACGTGTTGGAAGACATCGGAAGCAGTGCAGCTGCTGTACAGATGGAGGATGCAGCTGTTTTCCTTGACACCACTCTAGAAGGTATAAAGAATAGAATAGCAGATTAATGAAATGACCAGTATTTCCTATGTATCTCACAACCTTTACAGATCTAAACAATAAATAGAGGTAGTTAGATCAGTTTTAATGGTTTGTGGAGCAAACACATTTTCAACTTATTTTATAGTGCTAGTTTGTTAAATCTTAGCATGACATTAATGACCTCCTTTCTGTCAGGTTGCTCAAATTCTGCTCAAAGGGCCGGTAGGACAGGGATGTTTACAAGGTCCTCCATAGAACAACCTGAGTCCAGCAGGACTTTATTGAAGATGGTCTCCATCACATTTTCCACATAATCTGCACCATAACACTAGAGTTAAAAATTACTCGTTAACAGACTAAAATATCGAAATAAGTTGACCAACTGCATACAGAGTAAATATATAGACAATAATATAGATCAGATTATGAATACCACAACTACTGAAATGTGAAATGCAAAATCTCAAATAAAACTGCATATTGGCCAACAAATGATTATACTGCTGTTAAATGTACATACCTTTGCTCCTGAGGTGAGCACTCTTCTACTCTTCTACAAGGTAGCTGTGTGTCAGTTTGAGAAGCAACCTCCTCGCGTTTCGGTAGCTGGCTTGCGTCAGCCTGTATAAAAAAATGTCACGTTTATAGCTGAAGTAGCTGACTAGATAAGCAACAACACACATGTTAGACTTAGATAGAACCTGCCATAACCCAAATTCACAGGTCTACTCGGGCTACAACATACACACGACAGGCTCGGTAGTAATTAGAAACACAGCTGACTCTCACAACTTACTAGCGCTAGCCGCTAACGTTAGCCGCTAAGGCTGTGCTACCATCGCGCTAGCAGCTATAATGTGAGCTGAGTGAATGACCTCAGTACCATATATCACACGATTTGAACCAGACAAATGCTGGAGAGGCTTGGACTCATCCAAATTGCGTATCAGCACCTTGCAACACTGTCTCTCTCTGTCGCTGTAGCTGTTAGATTCAACGGTTCTAGCAATTAGCATTCCTTACACAGGAGTGAAGCTACATTATAAACAGAGAAACTTCTGGAGTACATACATCAAATGAGTATCTTACGTTTGGGGAAGCAGCAAGTGGGCGCTTCTTCAACCTGAGTGACTTCTTCTTCTTTTGTCTTTTAAATGGCGAGTTTGAACAGGTCACTGGGCTTCACTGGCTCCTCTGCTGATCTTTGCTTCTGCTGTTTCGTCTCAAGCTGTTGGACCTCATGCTGTGTGTTGATGTGTGAATCCGGCCCAGCTGTGATGTACAGCTCTGTGTAGATGTCATCCAGACGTTGGTCGACTTCTGACCAGCCTGGTTTCACACAGAGAAACTGGTCTTGGAGGTTTGATTGAAGCATCTGCTGGTAATATGTGATTGGCCGTGGCTCTGGTACTGGAACCATCAGATCTGGGTCTAACAAAACACAAAGAAGACAAAGTGTGAGATGTCAGCAAATGTCTGGTTCATTAATTCAAGTCTTTGTGCTAATGAACAAACATTAGAACTAGCGAAGAGAAGAACTTTGTTATATCTGATTATTAATGTTACTGTAAATTCTCCTCCACATTTAACCAACTTAACCTCCAAACAGTCAATGTGTGATTGGGTCTGCGATGTTAAATGTAGAGATAAATCCTCTTACTCTGCAAACAATCAACCAGCTCATCCTGCTTCATCCTCCTCAGGAAGTTCACTGTGATCTTCAGAAACGCGTCTCTGCTGCTCTTCCTCTGCTCTTCATCCTCACCATCCAACTCCTCCGAGGGTGACAGGGACCGGAACGACCGCTACAGGGCCGACAGGAACGGGGCCTGGAGCGCCCTCAACTGGGCCGACAGGAACTACGGAACCGACAGGGACAGGAACGACCTCAACTTGGCCGACAGGGACTGGAACGGCCGCAACATGGCCGACAGGGACTGGAACGGCCGCAACATGGCCGACAGGGACTGGAACGGCCGCAACATGGCCGACAGGGACTGGAACGGCCGCAACATGGCCGACAGGGACTGGAACGGCCGCAACATGGCCGACAGGGACTGGAACGGCCGCAACATGGCCGACAGGGACTGGAACGGCCGCAACATGGCCGACAGGGACTGGAACGGCCGCAACATGGCCGACAGGGACTGGAACGGCCGCAACATGGCCGACAGGGACTGGAACGGCCGCAACATGGCCGACAGGGACTGGAACGGCCGCAACATGGCCGACAGGAACCGGGACGGCGTCCCCTCCGGAGCCGGCATGACTGCTTACAGCTCCCGAGCTCGACGGAGGAGACGTCGGGCCTGATTGGGTGGAACTAACAGTCGTCAGACGGACGGTGCCCTCTGACTGGGACAAGGACTGAGCGTGACTGGACGGGACTGGGACGTGACTCGACTGGACTGGAACGTGACCGGACTGGACTGGGACCTGGACTGGTCTCGACTGGACTGGGACCTGGACTGGTCTCGACTGGACTGGGACCTGGACTGGTCTCGACTGGACTGGGACCTGGACTGGTCTCGACTGGACTGGGATCTGGACTGGGCTCGACTGGACTGGGCTCGACTGGACTGGGCTCGACTGGACTGGGCTCGACTGGACTGGGATCTGGACTGGGCTCGACTGGACTGGGATCTGGACTGGGCTCGACTGGACTGGGATCTGGACTGGGCTCGACTGGACTGGGACCTGGACTGGGACCTGGACTGGTCTCGACTGGACTAGGCTCGACTGGACTGGGATCTGGACTGGGATCTGGACTGGGCTCGACTGGACTGGGCTCGACTGGACTGGGCTCGACTGGACTGGGATCTGGACTGGGCTCGACTGGACTGGGATCTGGACTGGGCTCGACTGGACTGGGATCTGGACTGGGCTCGACTGGACTGGGGCTGGAACCTGAGCATGACAGGGCTGCACTAGAGCATGAGCGTGGCGAGGCTGAGCGGCGACTGGAGCCTGAGCGTGGCGAGGCTGAGCGGCGACTGGAGCCTGAGCGGGGCATGGCGGACCTGGGGACTGGGCAAAACACGGCGGACCTGGGGACTGGGCAAAACACGACTGAGCTGGGGACTGGGCAAAACACGACTGAGCTGGGGACTGGGCAAAACACGACTGAGCTGGGGACTGGGCAAAACACGACTGAGCTGGGGACTGGGCAAAACACGACTGAGCTGGGGACTGGGCAAAACACGACTGAGCTGGGGACTGGGCAAAACACGACTGAGCTGGGGACTGGGCAAAACACGACTGAGCTGGGGACTGGGCAAAACACGACTGAGCTGGGGACTGGGCAAAACACGACTGAGCTGGGGACTGGGCAAAACACGACTGAGCTGGGGACTGGGCAAAACACGACTGAGCTGGGGACTGGGCAAAACACGACTGAGCTGGGGACTGAACAGCGCGCGGCTAAACTGGGGACTGAACAGCGCGCGGCTAAACTGGGGACTGAACAGCGCGCGGCTAAACTGGGGACTGAACAGCGCGCGGCTAAACTGGAGACTGAACAGCGCGCGGCTAAACTGGAGACTGAACAGCGCGCAGCTAAACTAGAGACTGAACAGCGCGCGGCTAAACTAGAGACTGAACAGCGCGCGGCTGGACTGGAGACTGAACAGCGCGCGGCTGAACTAGAGACTGAACAGCGCGCGGCTGGACTGGAGACGGGGGACCGCGTGAGTACAGGAAATCCTCCCAGCGGAACAACCATGGAGCTGGGCAGGTTGGTGCAGGCACGACGGTCCGACGGGGCTGGGAGGAGGAAACCGAAACCATCGGCGGTGCGACCGGCGCTGGCGTGGTGCGGAGCGCGTCCCTTAGCTCATCGAACTTCGCGCACAGTCGCTCATAGAGGCGACGAACACTGGGGCGCTCTAACGCGCTGTCATCGTCCTCCAGCGTCAATATCGCCACCTCCACGGCGCTGCGCTGGTTCTCCGGGTTAATCGCCCGTCGGTAATCCTCCGCGAGGATCTTAAAATAGACTTGGAGGTTGCTAGGTAGCTCAGCGCAGGTAAATTCCATACCCCCTCGGGAGAATAATACTCGCCGTTAAAAAAAAAAAAAAAGCGAGAAAAAACAGTCACTGACCCGACCGGAGGCTGAGTGCTGGCTGGGTCCAAGTTTGGCCAGATTGTTCTGTCAAACTCGAAGCAGGCGGCGGACCCACATGCACAGCATAGAGGCACGATTATGATAAAGCACAGGTTTATTAGATAAAGCAGGGTCAGGCGGTCCAGGTCGTACACGAAAGCGTTCAGTGAAGTGCTACGCACGGGAGCAGGCAATCTCTAATCAAATGTCCAGGCAGGGTTCGGTACACAAGCAGACTCGGTGAAGGTACCGGCAGGGATAAGACAAACTCACGGTCAGATGTTCGGTCCAGGTTCATTTCACAGGCGACGGTACAAACAAGGATCAGGCAGGATACACGGTCAAGGTAATACAGGAACAAAACACGAGGGTCACGGAACACGGAACATGAAACACGGGAACGAGGAAACTCAGGGAAACTAAGACTCTCAGGAAACACACGAAACTCAGGACACTCAGGAAACTAAGAAACTCAACAATCTGGCGGCGAACTAGGGGCACAGGTGGTGATTAAATACGTGACTTGATTACTGATTGGTAACAGGTGTGGATACTGGGAACCGGAGAGTGACGACTGAGTGAACAGGAAGTTAACAAAATAAAACAGGATGTGACAGATGGCGTGAAACATGACAGGAAACAACTGGAAACAAAACCCAAATCATGACACAATAAATGTGCATAATATCTCCACATGGTTTAATTAATAAAAAAGTTGTCTTTATAATTTTTCTTGTTAGTTAATTTCAGTGATTAATGTTTGTGTTTCTTACATTATCACGAATAATATCATTTTGTGTTTAATCTCTGACGCAGCACATAAACATGTAATATTACACAAAAACCTGTTAAACCGGTTTTTAGCTGCAGCAACAGTTTGTCTGCGACTACTAGTGATGGGTCCGTCAACCCCGACGCGCATGCGTCAAGCTCATAGAGCGATACAGTTCCTGTATCAGTCACTGTCTGACGCGCCAGACTGTGTTTATAATGAAGCGCATGTGTCGGGCTGCATCTGCCAAAAGGAATCCCTGAGCGTTTGCCGTTCATCGTCAAAATCTATAATTCATCTCATATCGGAAAATAAGGTGTCTTTTTTTGATTTAATTTTATAATAAAGTGAAAGTTTATTAATAAAATAATTAATCAAAAAAAGGTTTTCACTGGATCTATCTAAATTCAGATTAATTTCAAAGTGACTCTTAGTTTACTAATCATTATTTTATGCAGGTTTGACAGAACTTTCCTATTTAAACAAAACCACCTCACAGTGTGTTGACCCCACTGACACTTCTAGACCCCACATTTAAATCACTCTGGTTCCGCAGTTCCCCTAACTGCAATGAGGCCGTCAGTAGACTGCAGTCAGACTGTGCATCTGTAATTGGACGCACACAGAACCGTCATTACAGCAGCTGTCTGCACCCACTTCAGCATTATTTGTTTCTTGTTGTTGGGAAATCATGTGCTAAAATGCCAATTTGTTGTTTTTTAGATGACCATTGGCAAGATCTCGTCATTGAAGTGGGCAGATAGACCAAAAATGGGTCTTTTCTACAGCTGAAAAAGTTGTATCAAACAAGCTTAACAGACTCAATTTTAAAACGTTGGAAAAACTTATTTTTTTAAAGAAAAAAAAGGCATCCTCATTCACTACATGTTCACTTTTCACATTATGATACATGTTCACTTTATCGACTGTATCTTAAAATATGAATGGTAAATTTAAATAAAGAAATGAAATACTTTATAAAATACAATGACTTAAATTGTATAATTGTATATATAAAAAGGTCAAATCAGTGTCAGCTGAGTCTGTCAACTAAGTTGCCTGTAGGGATTTTTAAGGTCCAGCAGATGTCAGTATTCAGTGACACAGTATCAGTAATACAGTTTTGCAAAGTGTTGAGACGCTTCATAATGCCTCATCTAACCATCACTAGCGACTACAGCTGCTTGATTCAGCATCGAACTTATGTAGAGCAAACATCCGACACCAGAACTACAAGCGACCAGTTGGTCACCAGTTAACACACCTGATCTAGGTAACCAGCAGGGTCTGGGAAAGGAGAGCTGGAAAACCAGCAAGGGGCTGGTTTGAGTTTGACATCTCTGCTCTACATTAACAAACAGACTCAGTCACAGTAATGTTGTTAAACACTCACCTTCTCAACTTTTCTTCTTCTTCTTGGTGTGTAATTAACTTTTCCTCCTTCTGCTCTGTTTTCTCTAAATGAAGTCTGAACTCACCGAACACCTTCGGTCTTTGCGCCTGTACCTGGATCACGTGATCACTGAGGCTCCGCCCCCTCTATGTTTACAGGAAACCAGGTGGGTTTACAGGAAATAATTCTTAATGTCTGACGCAGCACATGAACAGGTAACATTCCATAAAACCCGTTAAAACAGGGATGTAAAAGTCCGGCCCGGGGGCCAATCACGGCCCGCGGTAAGATTTCATACGGCCCGCAATTTCGGTCTTATCATGTATTATTTATAGCCAACTAGCACTGTCTAACAGAATAAATAAATCACAAAACTTGAAAATGTAATTCCTCTTTTCACCACCACGTGGCAGCACCACTTTAATTCTATCTGGCTCTGCATCCTTGCCGCAAACCCTTCTCCGCTCATTGCTGCCATGGCGACTGCGACGAAAAAGAGGAAAGTTGACGGTGAGGGACGCCGCTTTCAAGAAAGATGGGAATTACAGTACTTCTTCACTGAAAAATCGAGACAATTGTGTTTGTCTTATTTGTCAAGAGACTGTTGCCTTGTTTAAAGAGTTTAACATAAAGAGACACTACCAAACCAAACATGCTAACACATACAGTACGACGGGAGTGACCGCGCAGAAAAAGTTAAACAACTCCAAGCTGCTCTGGCATCATCTGTGAGTCAAAGGAAAGTATCACCAAAGCAAGCTACGAAGTGACCATGTTAATAGCTAAACATGGCAAACCTCTTTCTGAAGGTGCATTTATCAAAGACTGTGTCATGAAAATGGTGGAGAACGTTGCCCCGAGAAGACGCAACAATTCATGAATGTTTGCCTGGCACGTAACACTGTGGCACGGAGAGTGGAGGACATATGATCAGATGTTAAGAGACAACTGGGGACAAGGGAGTGGCTTTTGATTATTTCTCATTAGCCTGCGATGAAAGCACCGATGCATCAGACACTGCACAGCTGTTGATTTTTTTAAGAGGAGTTGATGACAACATGAACGTAACCGAGGAGCTGCTTGACCTCCAAAACCTTAAAGGCCAGACCAGAGGAGCGTATTTATTCGTTTCTGTTTGTGAAGCTGTTGATGATCTGAAACTACCGTGGAGTAAAGTTTCTGGGATCGTTACCGACGGTGCGCCTGCCATGGCTGGTGAGCGAAGTGGATTGTCCACACTGATCTGCAATAAAGTCACCGAAGAAGGAGGTAACGCTATTAAACTTCACTGTATAATTTACCAGCAGGCTCTCTGCGCCAAACATCTCAAATTTGATCATGTTATGAAACTAGTGGTAAAGGCAATTAATTCTATTCGCTCTAAAGCTCTACACCACCGACAGTTTCAGCAGTTCTTGCTTGACATTCAGGCTGAATACGGAGACGTAATATATCACAACGCTGTGAGGTGGCGAAGTCGGGGCTCCGCATTGCAGCGGTTTTTCTCTCTCAGAGAGGAAATCGGACGTTTTTTGGGTGAAAATGGCAACCGATGGAAGAACTGTCCGATCCTGTCTGGCTGGCAGATTTGGCTTTTATGGTTGACATAACAAAGCACCTGAATGTGCTGAATGTTAACCTGCAAGGACGGGATGCAGTGGTGAGCCAGCTGTACGCTCACATCAAGGCCTTTGGAACCAAGCTGCAACTTTTCCAAAGACACTTGTCCCAAACAGAGCCCTGCACCGCACACTTCCCAGCTTTGAAAGAGGTGATCGACAGCTTCCCGCAGGACAACATTGGTGCGCAAATGATGAGTTACGCAACAACTATCACATCTCTTTTTATGGAATTTAACACATGCTTTTCAGATTTTGAGGCTATGGAAAAGGACATGTTGCTTTTCTCTTCTCCCTTCTCCGCGGACCCTGATGATGCTCCTCCACAGCTGCAGCTGGAGCTCATTGAGCTGCAGTGTGATGATGAGCGGCGCGGTGAACACCAGCAGCTTTCTCTTGTTGACTTTTACAGGCAGCTGGACAAAGGCAGGTTTCCAGAAATGCGAACATTTGCAAAGAAAATGCTGAGCTTATTCAGGCATTCTCTTTCATGAACTTAAACAAGAACCGACTGAGGTCAAAACGTGACTCCCACTTACGTGACATTTTACGCATCTCGACTACTTCCCTCAAACCAGACCTGGCCTCTTTACTGAAATCCAGATCTCAGTTTCCCCCCTCTTATTAGTGTCAGCAAGTTATTGGTTTCTTGATCAATCTGAAATTGAATGTTTTGAATCTGTCACTATTAACAGTGAAAAGCCAAAAGCATACTTATGCACTTTTAAGTATTACTATGGCACTTTTTTCATTTTATTAAACAACTTGAATAAGATTTGGATATAACTGTTGTTGTTGTGTACCTGAAAATGTGACAAACTATTACTCTGAAAGATCTTGTAAAAGATAAGAGCAAAATGTACTTGTTTTAAACTTAGACAACTTTGCATTACATATAACTCCTCTTTAAAATGTTCATGAGGCAAAGATATTTATCAAACTCATGTAACTTTAAGGTATTTCATACAGTTCAGTGTTCAATGTTATCTGACTCCCCAGATATGAATTAAAGGCAGAGTTGTCGTTTAAGAGTTGTTCACGTCTGCCTGAGCAGCTTATATTTGGTTACACTGCCATTTGAAAAAGAAAGAGAATTGTGACGATGAAAATTGTTTCATAATTGTGTACATTTGCATGTAACTTTTTTGGTTAAAAAAACATCAGAAGGATCTACTGACCCCCAGGCATCTTCACTTTATCAAATCTGGCCCTTTGTGCAAAAAGTTTGGACACCCGTGTTAAAGCGTTTTTTATCTGCAGCAGCAGTTTGTCTGTGTCTCCAGCTGCTTGTTTCAGTGTGTAGGTAATAGTAGTAAGTATCATGCTGTACGTTCCTCCAGCTGATCTGTTGAAACCAGTAAAATGTTTACGTTTTTCATCTCCTGATATCTTTACTGCTTAAAGTACGCAGTGGTGTTTCTAGATGCAACGACACAAAGTAATTGAGCTGATTCCAGCTTGTATTTGTGTTATTCTCTACTGACTCCGCGGAGCCGACTAGTGTAAGTAACTACAGGTTCACTAATCACTGTGGTAAAAGACTGCAGGAAAACAATGTGTTTGTCTTCAATATGTTTACTGTATTTATGGAGACATGATTTGAGTAAAGATGCAACATATTTTTAAATTTGTGTTAATCATACTTTTAATTATGGAAAAGTTAAAGTGTAGTGTAAAAGTGTAGTGCTTGCTCCAAACTAAGCACTATACTTTTTAGCAATGGTAAATCTTGAATACGTATGGGTTTTAATTTTTTTAACTTGCCTGGATTAAAAGTAAAAATGTTGATCAATATTTAATCAAAATCAAAGATTTTACTGATTTTATGAATGTCCGTTGAGGAATAGTAAAATAATTAGCTGTAACATATTGGAGTAATATCATAAGTATCATTTCTTCATTGTAATCCACCTGTGAGTCTCCTGTTGTCTGTCAGTGGAATGGAGGTGATCCTCAAACCAAGCAATTTGCCAGAATCTCTTTGAGGCCGACCCATAGTCCTCTTCCATGGCCTCTCCAGGAGGTGGGAGTTGAAATCCCTCTGACGTAGAGACATCCCTACAGACTCTCACAGGCCCACTGTGTTGGTCCGGCTTCCTCATCCGTCAGTGGACCCAAAGACCACCAGGTGGCGATAACTTACTGACCTGTAACGGCTCAGACCCACTTTTCACTGGAGCGTCCTTACAAGTGTGGTTGTGCCCAGTGACACAACCCAGAGGATGACCTTCAACCTCAGGCTGGAGTTTCCTGTTGATGTTTAGTTTTTTTAAATTTTGAGTCAGGTGTGAACAGGTGTTCTGTTTCCCAGGCAGAATGTCAGAACTGCACTGTGGGTTACAAACGGACAACGCAGCAGCGTAGCAGAGAAAGCGCTGATTTCGTAGATATACGATGAGTGGGGGAGGGGCGCTCAGTCTGCCGTAACCAGACAAGTCAAAGGCCCAAAAAGTGAAGCCTGCTCTTTCCTAACTATGAATTTTTGACCCAGATTGTTACATATAAGATATTAGGTTATAGTGAACACTAATATAGCATTATAGGGTATTTGTACAGCCTGTAAGCTTTCATTTGAGCCCTCCCTGGTGTCTCTGGGTTGATCCAGGCCAGAGTTGTGACTTATTAGGGGTACCTGGGCCAGGCGGAATTTGGTGTGAGGGGGGGATAATTAATTAATCATAAAATTAATTAAAAAATGTCCCATATACTTGTTTTTAACACCATTTGAATTATTTCTTCATGTATAAATGCAAAAGGCTTCATTCTTTTAGATCCTTTTTGTTTTTTTGTCCTGAGACCAGTCACCAGGGAGATATTTGCTTATATAAGGGAAGAAACCAGGCGAGGGCTTATCAAAAAAAATATTATAAAATTATTTCAGGTTTGTGTTTCTTTTGTTTTTCTCCTATATAACTGTAACAAATTATGTATCTTTCTTTTCCAATTACACCAAGCTCAATATTGTAGCCCTTACCATTGAGGAACTACAACCATTTTAATTGGAATATGCCAAATCGGATCCTAATTAATTAATAGGGTTTAAATAGGGCTCGGAAGCTAAGGGGTTAACGCGGCTGAAACAGCAGCTTTATGCCAGTAAATGAAACAAATCATCAGTAGCTGTTTCAGTTTGTCTCAGGTCAAATGTTCAGATTATTTTAATAAACCCAGACTTTCAGTAGTGACGCTTTTTGTGTGATTGTTAAACTCAATCACACACCATGCAGTAAATGGTATGTCTTCTGCTAAAGACTGGTCTAAACATATTATAGATAGGTATATAGGTCTATAATAGTCAGGACAGGAACGATCTGATCTGGAGCCGGTTTCAGTGGGAACATCATCTTCACTTTAAGGTCAAAACGTGGGCTACAAGTGGTTATAATTCATTATAGTTCATTTAGTGCAGGATCAAAGTGAATTTAATCAAAACGTTGCCCACTGAAGCACACAAACTATTTTCATGGTCAACTTCCCATAAAGCTGCACATCTCAGTATGATGTTGATTAGAGTGAAACTAATATAAATTAGGACAGTGTAGCGGATTCAAATTATTAAGAGTTTGATATTAATGCAGAAAAATTAATATACCTCGAAGTTGGGGCACCAGGTTTGTTTTAAAGCTGAAACCACGCTTGTATCAATCTAGTCAACACCAGATGTCAATTCAATTAAATCTGAAGAACAATGCACACAAAACCAGATTCCTTTTAACGTTTTATTAATCTAACACTACTGGATATATGAATAACATAATATGGAAATACTCAAATAAACAGAACAGAAAAAACAATCATGAGAAAACAATCAGAATGACATGATCAAGAGTAAATGTGTCACGATCTGGGTTTTGTGTCTAGTTATTTCCTGTTTTATTTTGGTAGTCTCCTGGTTTCTGTTCCTGTTTAGCTTCACTCCCGGCTTACGTCTTGTCACAGCTGTCCTGGTCATTATCCACACCTGCACGTTATCAGTAATCTAGTCATTTTGTATTTAGCCACCACCGGTTCTGATAGTCCCTTGCCAGATCGTTGTTCGTGTGTCATCGTTGTTTCCCCAGTTCATTGTTCCTGCCGTGTTTTCGTGTTCCCTGGTTTTAATGCTCGACCTTGTTTGCCTGCCTGACCACGCTTCACCGCCTGACGTATGGTATTGTACTCACCTCCCGGTTATGATCTGTGCCTGCTCCTGACTACGTCTCTGCCTAATCCCATGTAACCTGCCTGATCGCCTGTGTATGACCCTGCCTGGACTTCATTCTGCATATCGGAATAAACTACGCTCGTTAACACCAGAAAACCTTGTACTGTGCTGTGCATGTGGGTCCTCATCCGAGCGATCCCTGACAGAACGATCTGGCCAAACTTGGACCCAGCCAGCGCCAACCTGCACCCAGGTCTGTTACGAGTTTTTGTCCCTTGTTTTTTCCCCCGTTTTTTTTCTCTGTTCGTCGGCTCCGCGGCTAACTCCGCACCGGAGCGATGGAATTTATTCCCCCGGGCTTACCGGAGGACTTCCGCGGGGATCTCGAGAGGCTGCTCCGGCGGTTCGCGTCTCCAGCTCAGTCTCCAACCCAGTCGTGCTCTGTTCAGTCCCAGCCCAGCCGCGCTCTGTCCAGTCTCCAGTCCAGCCGCGCTCTGTCCAGTCTCCAGTCCAGCCGCGCTCTGTCCAGTCTCCAGTCCAGCCGCGCTCTGTCCAGTCTCCAGCTCAGTCGTGTTTTGCCCAGTCTCCAGCTCAGTCGTGTTTTGCCCAGTCTCCAGCTCAGTCGTGTTTTGCCCAGTCTCCAGCTCAGTCGTGTTTTGCCCAGTCTCCAGCTCAGTCGTGTTTTGCCCAGTCCCCAGTTCAGCCGTGTTTTGCCCAGTCCCCAGTTCAGCCGTGTTTTGCCCAGTCCCCAGTTCAGCCGTGTTTTGCCCAGTCCCCAGTTCAGCCGTGTTTTGCCCAGTCCCCAGTTCAGCCTCGCCACGCTCAGGTTCCAGCCCCAGTCCAGTCGAGCCCAGTCCAGGTTTCAGTCCAGTCGAGCCCAGTCCAGGTTTCAGTCCAGTCGAGCCCAGTCCAGTCGAGCCCAGTCCAGTCGAGCCCAGTCCAGTCGAGCCCAGTTCAGGTTCCAGCCCAGTCGAGCCCAGTCCAGTCGAGCCCAGTTCAGGTTCCAGCCCAATCGAGCCCAGTTCAGGTTCCAGCCCAGTCGAGCCCAGTCCAGTCGAGCCCAGTCCAGTCGAGTCCTGTCCCAGTCCAGTCGAGTCCTGTCCCAGTACAGTCGAGTCCTGTCCCAGTACAGTCGAGTCCTGTCCCAGTTCAGTCCAGTCACGCTCCTGTCCCAGTTCAGTCCAGTCACGCTCCTGTCCCAGTTCAGTCCAGTCACGCGCAGGTCTTGTCCCAGTCAGAGGATACCACCTGTCGAACGGGTGCTAGGCACACCCGATCAGGCCCGATGTCTGCTCCGTCGAGCTCGGCGGTTGCAAGCAGCCAAGCCGGCTCCGGAGTAGACGCCGTCTCAGTCGCTGCCGGCTCTAGTGGGGAGCCTGAGAGCAGCGCCGCCGGCTCTAGTGGGGAGCCTGAGAGCAGCGCCGCCGGCTCTAGTGGGGAGCCTGAGAGCAGCGCCGCCGGCTCTAGTGGGGAGCCTGAGAGCAGCGCCGCCGGCTCTAGTAAGGAAGCCGCTCCTGTTCCTGTCGGCCAAGTAGAGGTCGTTCCTGTTCCTGTCGGCCAAGTAGAGGTCGTTCCTGTTCCTGTCGGCCAAGTAGAGGTCGTTCCTATTCCTGTCGGCCAAGTAGAGGTCGTTCCTGTCCCTGTCGGCCAAGTAGAGGTCGTTCCTGTCCCTGTCGGCCATGTTGAAGCCGTTCCAGTCCCTGTCGGCCATGTTGCGGCCGTTCCAGTTCCTGTCCCAGTCCCTGTCGGCCATGTTGCGGCCGTTCCAGTTCCTGTCCCAGTCCCTGTCGGCCATGTTGCGGCCGTTCCAGTTCCTGCGCACCTCCAGGAGGAGGTCGCGCCAGCTGCAGTTCCTGCGCACCTCCAGGAGGAGGTCGCGCCAGCTGCAGTTCCTGCGCACCTCCAGGAGGAGGTCGCGCCAGCCGCAGTTCCTGCGCACCTCCAGGAGGAGGGTCGCGCCAGCCGCAGTTCCTGCGCACCTCCAGGAGGAGGTCGCGCCAGCCGCAGTTCCTGCGCACCTCCAGGAGGAGGTCGCGCCAGCCGCAGTTCCTGCGCACCTCCAGGAGGAGGTCGCGCCAGCCGCAGTTCCTGCGCACCTCCAGGAGGGGGTCGCGCCCGCCGCAGTCCCGGCGGACCTCCAGGAGGGGGTCGCGCCCGCCGCAGTCCCGGCGGACCTCCAGGAGGGGGTCGCGCCCGTCGCAATTCCTGCCGCACCTGCATCGGTTCCTGGCGGCCCGGCTCCGGCCGCACCTGCATCGGTTCCTGGCGGCCCGGCTCCGGCCGCACCTGCACCTGTGTCTCGTCGCGGTGGTCCAAGGAGGGCGCCGCTGGCTCCTGTTTCTCGTCGCGGTGGTCCAAGGAGGACGCCGCCGGTTCCGGTGTTTCGTCGCGGAGGTCCAAGGAAGACGTCTCCACGTCTGTCTTCGCCTCTGGTTCCTGCCTCCTCTCCATGTCTGTCTTCGCCTCTGGTTCCTGCCTCGTCTCCACGTCTGTCTTCGCCTCTGGGTCCTCCTGCGGCGCCGTCCGCCTCGACTCCTCAACCTCCTGACCAGCGTCCGCCAGGAGGACATCGCCGTTCGGGGGGGTCACCGTGGACGCTGGCCCAGCCCAGGGGCACTGGGTGTGCCTCCCCCCTGCCTCAGCGGCGGCTGGGCAGGATCTCGCCGCGTCTCCACCCGCCTTAAGAGGGAGCAGCGAGACGTCGTTGTTGTTGTTTATGCATCATGGACTTTGCTCTTGTCTTGTGGACATTCATGTTGGGTTCTCTTGATTATGAGACCCGTTTTTGTTTTGTTTTTCTGGTTTGAGGCTCGTGGGGTGCAACCAGCTGCTGAAACCAAGCAAATCTGTTAAGTAAACAATCGGAGCAAAAAAAAAATAAAAAAAATAAATAAGAAGCAGGGATGTACCTTAGGCTAACACATTCATAACTAAACAATTTTTTGTCTGTGGTTTACCTTGGAGATTAATACTAATACTAATAATAGTGCTAAGGTATGTGCACATACTAATACAAACATATACATACAATATACATACATATGTGCATTATTATACATATCCCATACTACTTAATAAAAGTCATGACATACAACACCACAAATTCCATATTGACACATTATTGATATTGGTAGTGATAAGTATCAATAATACTTACAGTTGGATTTGGAAAGTGTCCCACTACAAGGTTAGTAAGGCTGTAGCTTAACATTATGAGTGAGGCAGACGTTGGTGCATGAACAAAGCCACTTGTGGAAGCCAGGGTGATGTGAGGGGCTCGGCCACTACGCCCATCCAGCAAGCAGAGGAAGGAATCCCAGCAGCCAGGGAGCCCACACACCTTCAGTTCCAGGAGGGCAGGTGTTGCGACCTAAGCCGCCCACACAGAGCCCCAGAAGATGCCCCCGCGCCCAGAGTGGGGCCCGCCCCCTGTCCTCCACCCCCACACGGGCGGAGCGGGGCCGACCCCATCGGCCCGACCTCATCCCCTGGCGCTACAGCGGCCTGCAGCACAAGGCTAGCAATTGGTGAGGTCAGCAGAAAAGAGACCACCCAGGCAGACGATCATCGTACCCCGGGCAGAAAACCAGACCCCCCACACTTCAACCGCACCACACGCATACCAACTCAGACAAACAAAGACGCATACACCCACCCACATGTGCAACACACATCATCACATCAACACATACAAACACCATAGACTCTCTCACAACAAACTACTCAATCATACGTGAACCAATGCACTCTCAGATACATTCTCGCACCCACACCATTCGCTTGATCACATTCGTGGGGAGGGTAGGTCTCCGGCCTGCCGTCCATGTGGCCCCAGGCAGGGACCGCAGCTCCTCCCCGCCCCAACCCCCCCAACCCAGGGGACGCAGAGGGCAGCAG
Source organism: Betta splendens (assembly GCF_900634795.4). Lineage (NCBI taxonomy): Eukaryota > Metazoa > Chordata > Actinopteri > Anabantiformes > Osphronemidae > Betta > Betta splendens. Next base: position 21,733,044 of record NC_040881.3, read on the forward strand.
AAAAAGGCACCCCAGAACCCTGCAACCCAGCTTGGACGTGGGTGTGTGGAACTAAAGTGCACTGAAGGTGGGTGACACCTCCAGGAGCACAACCGCTGGCTGATGGTGTGTCCCCCGGACAGTGCCCCCCCTCGCCCTAAATGTCTTTTTGCAGTTAAAACTGGGTGGTGATCTCTCCACCAGGGTCAGTGGCCGAGGCCACAACTGGCCTCAGCCCCAGGCCCCAGTGAAGGAGCCCACCCCCGGCCCTAAATGTATGTGTATGTGGCTAAGTATGAGGAACTTTGGGAGATACCCAATTCTCCGAGGGGTCCAGCAGACAGAGCCATCAATGGGAAGGCTCCGTCTACTGGCCCCCCCGGAAGGAGCCCCCAGATTCCTGGACAAGTGTGTATGACTAATGCAATTAAAACTGCAGAGCATCCCACTTGGAAGGGACGGAACCACTTCCCAGTAGCCCCGGTCCCTCCATCAGCAGGACGCCCCTTGCAGACCTAAGTGGATGAATGCGGAGAAATGTAGTTGGGAAGCAGAGCACCAGGGTCCGCAGAGCCAGGTTCCTGACTGGCTCTGCTACCTATCCCACTACCCCCCACAACCCCCAGCCAGGAAGGGACAGCCGAGACCCAGGGACCGCAGTACTACTGCCCAGGCGCCACACGCAGCAGAGCCAGAGCCATCCTCACCCTTCTTTCACAATTACCCATTCTCTCGCTCAAGTATGCCCATGCTCGCCCCGTGTAGTGTGACACTCAAACCCACACACATACTCTGCGGTTGTGCATTGAGGGCCAGCCTCCGCCCAGGGCCCAATGAAGGTTCTAGCCTGAGTAGTCCGCCAACCCCCCCTGCAACAGGCCTGAGCAGTCACCAGAGGACGTCGGACCGCTAGGGCAGGTAGCACCCCACCCGAGCAGGGGCAGCGCCCCAGGGGAGAGACACCCCTCCGGGCACAGGCAGGCACCCCCAGAGGGAGTCCCCGGACGCAGGTCACCCAGGTCTCCACCCCCAGGTCCGCCCTCGCACACCGGCAGGGAGGCCCGCCTCCGGCTCCCCGGAGACAGGCACACGCCAACCCTCAAAATGGTCCCACTCCGGCACAGGGCTGCCGGTTTCAGCAGCCACCACACCCCTGCAGCAGGGGACCCATGCGGCCAGCCCAGAGTCCACCAACCCGTTGTCCTGGTTCCTTAGGCAGGCAGGCACCCCCAACCACTAGTCACCCCACCACCACTGTGCCAGACATGACGCAGTACCCGAGCCCCACGCATCCTTACCTGGAAATGGAATCAATCAGAGTATAGTTTTGGTCATTGATTTGATGAAGCAGACAATGTGTCTAAGGTGGTACAGTATAATCTAACAAGCTGTTCAGATATTGAGTAATGCTTAATTTTTTTTAGTTTTCCAGTTCATGAGGATGATTTTCTTTGCAACACAGAGGGCAGAAAGAAGTGTGTGTGATGAGTTTGTCTCTAGATCAAGCCCACTTAGATCTCCTAGAAGACAAAGTGCAGGGGCTGCTGGGATTGGACAGCTTAACTGGGTTGACAGGTGTTCACATACTCTTTGCCAAAATTGCTGCACAGGTGAACATGACCAGAATGCATATAGGAATCTATCTGCTGCGTTATCTGTACAGTGAGGGCAAATATTTGAGTTTGTGAGACCCATTTGGAACATCCTTTTTCCTGTATAGTGAGTTCTATGAAGAATTTTGTATTGTATTAGTTGTTAATTTGTATTTTTTGTCATTCAGAATAAATTAGAACATATGTTATTCCAGAACGTGTAATTAGTGGTGATATTGAGATCAGCTTCCCATTTAGAGATCGGAAGTCTCACTGTCTGATCTACATTGGAAATTAAGATATAGATTTTGGATACTGTCCTTTTCCCTGATATATCAATAAATCGCTCTATTACTGGTGGTGGTTGCATGTGGATGGCAGTATTCTTACTTTTTGCATTAAGTATTGACTTTAGTTGTTGGTATTCTAAGAAATTGGCACTAGTGATGAGACACTAGTTCTTCAAAAGAGGTAAACTTGTCTCTTGTGAAAACGTGTTTCAGATCTGTTATCCCTTTGATATGCCAAGTTGGAAAGTGTATTGCCTTTTTGTTTTGTATGATGTCTGGATTGTTCCAGAGAGGTGTGTTTTGGCAAAGAGTAAGCGAAGACCCATTAATTTTAAGAAACTCCCACCAGGCTTGCAGAGATGCTTTTATGCTAATGTTCTGGTAACAACTATTATGTTTGATTTTGGTGCTGATAAATGGCAGATCTGCAACTTTAATATTTCCAGAAAATGTTTGTTCAATGTCTATCCAGGAGGAGTCTGCTGGCATGGGTTTTATCCATTTGTGGACATGGTTCAGTCTATTGGCAAGAAAATAGTGGTGGAAGTTAGGTAGTTTCTAGGCCGCCGCAGCGTCTGGACTTTTGAAGAGTTTTTAAACTAATTCGTGGTGGCTTGGTTTTCCACAAAAACTGTGAGATGTAGGAGTCTAATGTCTTAAACCACGCCTGGGCTGGCTGAGTTGGAATCATTGAGAATATGTAATTAATTTTTGGCAGGATCATCATTTTTATGGTGGCAAATCTTCCCATAAGTGAAATGGGTAAGGACTGCCATCTTTTGAGGTTGACTTCTATTTGTTTTAATAATGGATTGTAGTTTAGATCAATAAGCTCTGATAGCCTAGACGACAATTCAATGCCCAAGTATTTAATGTTCCCTGAATGGAGTGTGGTAGAGGAGATGTTAGTCACCTTAAGGTTAAGTGGTAGCACTATAGATTTGGTCCAGTTAATAGAGTACTCTGAAAGTCCTGAGAATTCCTCTATGAGGCTGATAGTTGTAGGAAGAGACGTCTGTGGCTCCAGGAGAAACAGTAACACATCGTCAGCATATAAACTTATTTTATGATTTACTGATTTGGTCGATATTCCAGTAATTCCTTCATGCTGTCTTATTGCTGTGGCTAGAGGTTCAATAAATATTGCAAATAGTGATGGGGAAAGTGGGCAGCCCTGTCTTGTCCCTCTATGCAGATTAAACCTTGGTGAGATCTGGTTGTTTGTTCTGACTGCAGCGTTTGCTGAGTTGTATAATATTTGGATCCAGTCTATGAATGTTTCCCCAATGCCGAATTTGTGCAGAGTGGCTAAAAGAAACTTCCAGTTTACTCTATCGAAAGCTTTTTCTGCATCTAAGGAGACGATGGCTGACTCTAGTTTATGGATGGTGACATAATCAATTAAATTAATTAGTCTGTTCATATTGTTTGTTGACTGTCTACCTTTAATGAAGCCTGTTTGATCAGAGTGAATTATATATGGAGTGATTTTTTCTAATCTTCTAGCAAGTGCTTTACACACTATTTTTAGATCTACATTTATTAGTGAAATTGGTCTATAACTCGATGGGAGTGTAGGGTCTTTTCCTGGTTTTTGGAGCAGGCTTATGAAAGCAGAATTCATATTTGTGGGTAATGAATGTTGTTGTTTAATTTCAGCTACCATTTTGTAAAAGCTGGGGCCAGCATGGACCAGAACTCTTTATAAAATTCAGTTGGGAATCCATCTGGTCCTGGAGCTTTTTTATTGGGCATCTCCTGCAGAGCTTCATGTAGTTCTGCCAATGATAACAATGAGTCTAGAGTTGTAGATTGTTCTTCATTTAGCTTTGGCAGTTCTAGTTTATTCAGAAACACCTCTATGGCTGAGGTGGGTGGATCTATTTGGGACGTATATAACTCTTGGTAAAAGTTTTTAAAGGTATGACTTATTTCATGGGAAAACAAGTAATATTCCCTTTCTTATTAGTTATTGAATGGATGATTTGTTTCTCTTTATTATTTTTTAATTGGTTAGCTAGAAATTTACCACATTTGTTAGCATGGTCAAAGTTCTCCCAGCGTAATTGGTCTATCTGAAACTAAGTTTTGCAATCAATTATATTATTTAATTTCAGCTTTAGATTCTTTAGGTCTTCTAGGACATCATTGGTTGGAGAGGCAGCATATTTAATCTCTAGAGATTTTACTTTTTGCTCTAATTCTAATTCAAGTAACATGTCCTTTTTTTTCTTGTGTGATGAATATGAAATAATTCTACCGCGCATAACTGCCTTCCCAGTCTCCCAAAGAACACAGGGTGAGATTTCCGGTGTATCGTTGATTTCTATAAAGGTTTTCCATTCTCTCCTGACATAACTGATGAAGTCTTGATCATTGAGTAATGATGTATTAAACCTCCAATTCCTGGTTGATGGTGTGGCTGTCTTAATCAACAAAATGGACATTGGTGCATGATCACTGATTGTGATAGAGTGAATATTGGTGTCAGAGACATCTTGTAAGACTGAGTTATTTACTAAAATATAATCTATACGGGAGTGAGAGTGGTGAACTGGTGAGAAAAAGGTATATTCCCTGGATGTAGGATGAAGAGAACGCCATGTGTCACAGAGACCGAAGTCATCCATGTACTGTTTTAAGGTCTGTCCTGATTGCCAGTTCCTGTTGCTCACAGCTTTGCTTAGCCTGTCCAACTCTGGGTTAAATACTAAATTAAAGTCCCCTCCTACTATAAGTTTGGAACCAGAGTGAGCAGACAGTGATGTGAAGAAGCTGTGAAAGAAAGAGGGGTCGTCAGCATTAGGGCCATACACATTAGCTATGCAATATTCAATGTTTCCTATCAAGATGTTAATGATTATATATCTCCCTTCTGGATCTACAATGGTATCGTTATGCGTAAAGTTAATCTTTTTATTTATCAGGATGGCGACCCCTCTTTGTTTAGAATTTTAACCGGCTAAGTAAGCATGTGGGAACTCTGCTGATGCCAGAGTGTAATTTATAATTTTGGAAATATGAGTTTCCTGTAGTAAAACAATGTCTGCTTGTAGGGTTTTCAAATGGTTAAATATTTTAAATCGTTTCTCCTTCTTATTGATTCCACGTACATTCCAAGTGACAATCTTCAGTGGTGTCATATCTTACCTGACTGCTGTGCATCACTAGTCTTGTGTGTATGTAGTGTGACAGACTTTAGGTGTGTGGCTAACCTTAAGTACCTTTGTATTCTGAGTTGTGTGTTATCTATGTATGTGCACGTGTTTCCCCTGTGCAGTAGATGTTTGTGTGTGGCTGCTGGAGGGCTACATAGCTGGCTGACTACGTGGAAGAAGAATAGAGAAAAGGATGTAGACAGTGTGGAGTGAAAGTAGGTGAAGGAAAAAGAGTAAAGGGAAGGAAAATTAAAGTGAAAGGAAAGTGAGTGATTACGTATGATGAGCGCTTTGCAAAGTGAGTGAGTGAGTGACATTAGATTGACAATAAACATTTACATGAAACATCTGCGAGAGAACGAGTTTGAATACTGGATGTAAAGTTATAACACATAGTTGCATTGCATCTATTATTTTTTTAACAAACCTTTTATATTAAACCATTTTTTTACATACCACCTGCTAGTACAGCCACGGAGTTGCTTCCCGGTCCCGGTAGAGCTCTCCGTTGACCTACAGTTTGTCGACGCTGATGACAGCCCTGCAGCCTTCTGCCATGAACCTCTTACGGATGGGGAACAGTCGGCGGCGGCGGTCGAGGATCTCCTTGGGGAACTGATCGTTGACGCTGTAGTCGGTTCCCTTCAGCTGTCTGCCCCAGCTCTTAACCAGTTCCTTCTGCTTAAAGTCATGAAACTTGGCAACGATGGGTCGAGGGCGCTGGCCATCTGGTCGTCTTCCTCCGAGTCTGTGCGAACGGTGGAACGCCATCTTGTCCGCTGGAATCTTCATCTGTTGTTTAAGGAAGTTTTTAATTGTGGTTTCCGTGTTTTCCTCCGCCTGTTCTGGAATCCCCTGAGAACACCAGGTTGTCCCTCATGCTGCGGGCCTGCAGATCGATGATACCTTCTTTTATTTTTTTATTTTCGGCCGCTAGCTGAGCCACATCCTCCGTCAGGGACTGCACCGTTCCTTTCAGGGCCTCGTTCTCGGTGGCGAGAGAAATCACCTGCTGCTGGCTAAATTCCAGGGAGTCGCGGAGGGCCATAAACTCTTTGTGGAGGAGTTCCACTAGCGCCAGACGTGCGTTTTTTTTTTCGATTGACTCCAGGATGTCCGTGATGTTTTTATCCGCCGAGCTAGCTCCAGGTGACTCAGGTGAGTCAGACGGACGGGAACGCTTGTTGGGAGCCGTCTCCTTTTTCCCCATTACCAGACGCTCGAAGCACTCGTCGATGTACTCGAAACTTTCTTCGGTGTTATCCAGAATGGTAGGGTGGTTGATTATTTTCCGTAAAATAAGGTAGTTATTAGTGATGGGCCCGGCAACACCAAGCTCTTAGAGCGAAACACTGTATCAGTGCGCGTATCGCGTTGGGAAACCACGTGACCGATACAGTTCCTGTATCAGTCACCGTCTGACGCGCCAGACTGTGTTTATAAGGAAGCGCATGTGTCGGGCTGCATCTGCCGAATGGAATCCCTGAGCGTTTGCCGTTAATCGTCAAATTCATCTATAATTCATCTCCTATCGGAAAATATGGTTTCTTTTATGATTTAATTTTATGATAAAGTGAAAGTGTAGTATTAAAATGATTAAATAATTTAAAAAAAGTTTTCACTTGATCTATTTGAATTCAGATTAATTTCCAAAGTGACTCTTTACTAATCATATTATTTTATACAGGTTAAATTTCGTATTTATTCGACAGAACTTTCCTATTTAAACAAAACCACCTCACAGTGTGTTGACCTCAGCAACACTTCTAGACCCCAGATTTAAATCACTCCGCAGTTCCTCCAAGTGCAATGAGGCCGTCAGTAGACTGCAGTCAGAACAGCAGCTGTCTACACCCACTTCAGGCATGTTATTCAGCATTATTTGTTTCTTGTTGTTTGGAAATAGTGTACTAAAATGGCAGTGTGTTGTTTCTAGATAACCTTTGTCAAGATCTCCTCATTGCAGTGGGCAGAGAGACCAAATTTGTTTAAAAAAAAAAGGCATCTTCATTTCACAGCATGTTCACTTAGATTTTTACGTTATGATACATGTCCACTTTATCGACTGTATCTAAAAATATAAATTTTAAATGTAAATGAAGATATGAAATAATACTATATAACATACAATAGCTCAAATTATATTATTGTATATATTAAGTCACAAAATCAGTGTCAGCTGAGTCTGTCAACTAGGCTGCCTGTAGGGAGTTTTAATGTCCAGCAGGTGTCAGTATTCAGTGACACAGTACCGACACAGTATCAATACAGTTTTGCAATGTGTCGAAACGTTTCATGACGCCTCATCTACCCATCACTAGTAGTTATTTATTTATTTAAATTGGCGGATAGTTTGTCGCGCTGTTGTTTACTACCGGTGTCGCGCCGCCTTGTTGAATTTCTCGTGCTGTTCTCGCAGAGTCTCGCGTTCTCTCACAGCATCGCGTTATAACGTTTAATTAATCTAATACTACTGGGTATATGAATAACATAATATGGAAATACTCAAATAAACAGAACAGATAATGAGAGAACAATCAGAATGAGATGATGAACAGTAAATGAATCAATGAGTGAAAACACAAGGAATGGTCGAGGCCTAAGTGTGTGATGGCTTTGATCAAGAGAAAAGAGTATTTGTCTCTAACTAGTTCAAATCTAAGGATAACTAATCAATTTGGAATGTTCAATGTTAGCGCTTTGAGAAACACCAGACTTCTCAGAGGATTAGAGATGTTTGTCTTGCCTTAGTTTGGAGCTGGAGCCGCTGTGCAGCGTCTCCCGTTCGTAGGAATCGTCGCCCGCAGTGATGATGACGGCTCGGGTTCAGCAAAGTCAGCTAGGATGGACTTTGAAGGTGTTTCAAAGCGTCAGCGCTGCTTAAACTAGCCCAAGAGGAAAACGGGCTTGAATCTAATTTAATTATTTCAATCAAAAATAGCGAGTCAATTAAGGACTGGTTGTAATAGTTTCAGTTTCGCAGAGTTTCTTGATGACTTTCTAACGTTACAAAATTTGTTGTTTGTTCGTGTTTCTAAGTTTAACTTAGGTTTACAAAATGTAAGAACAAAGGAAAATTAAAGAAAAGTAATGCGACGCAAAAAAAAAAGTGAAAGAAGTTTGAAGGTAGAGGGAAACCCGATTCCACTAGGGTGTCACTGGTTTAAATACCTCTGGGGCAGTGGTCACTGCAGGGCGGAGAAATGACTTCAACCAGTGGTGAAGAGTTCCACCTCTTCAGATCAGGAATCAAACTATTTGGTTTGGATCGCTCCTAAATCTGGGATAACTAAGCTTTCCTCTTTTCATCAAGCTCAAAGTTCCATCACACCATAACACAATAAACATGTAATGATCCCTTTGACACTCAAATAAGCAGAGAAGTCAGAATGGTTAAACATCAATACTAAATGCATAGAATATTAAGATCTTATATGTGGTCCCTTGAAACGCTGTAACAAATGAAATGTTATTCATGATGCCTGGTCTTGTCTTATGCAACACCCAGTAAACACTAAAACATACACGAATAATAAATGCAAGCAAAATCAAATTATAAATGACCTAATCTGGACATTACTAATTAAACAATTGTAACACTTAAAAATGTAATACAATAATGAGGATACCTAATTGTAGCTGGTGGACATAGTCTATGTGTATGTTGCACAGATTAAAAGAAGTAAAGAAGATGAGTATTTGTATTTCAACTTTGTGCCTTCACACAAAGGAGAGCATGGTGATAACTTGAAGTCCCTTTGTGACTTTAGGAATTTCCTGGCAAATCTGTAGATCAGGCATTAAACATCACACAGAAACCAATCTAATATCAAATAAAACATTTTGTCCACAGAATACAATGGCATCAGTTTCATGGAAGTTGGAAGTTCTGGTGCATTGGAACCAGAACGTGTGTCCTAATAAAGTGTCTTGTTCTCTTGATGAGCACATTCCACATTTTATGGCTGGTGGTCCCAGTTCTAGGAGAGACAGCTTCCTGGTGATAAACGTGACAGCCTGTCCTTTTGGCATGATAAGCAGAGGTAGAATCCTGAGGGATTTACAGGTAGATCAACAAAGTGGACTCATGGTTCTTTGATATGGACATTTGAGATGTTGGCGCCAATTGGTGCCTGTTGTGAAACCATTCTCCTGTGGTGGAGAACGATTCAGGGTCCCTTATCTCTTGGGACTGGAAAGGACGTAGAGGCTCTTCAATGAGGGAGTTAAATTCACACGTAGGTCAGGTTACCTCAGTCCAGACGTGGATTGCTACACTCTGCTCCCAGTAACATGGACCAGTCAGAACCTCCACACACACACTGCTGCTGCTTCTACATCTGGATCATCTCCAGCTGCAGAGAGAATGAGAGCAGAGAGCAGATCAGTGAGTGTCGACAGAGACTCCCTTCATCATCTGTCACATCCAGGACAAAGAGAGCAGAAGTGGAGCAGCTGTTAAGCTTCCTTTCAGCTCATTGGCCTGAGCTCAGTTGGTAGCGCGGCTGACTCGAAAGGGAAAGGTTTGATTCCCCGCCTCAGCATCAGGTGTGTCCTTGAGCAAGACACTTGGCACTAGAGCGCCCTCATGTGGCGGAAAATAAATTTTGGGGAAAGTAAAGGAATTTCCTTTAACGTCTTGCACTGAAACATCAAGTCTGCTGACTCTGCACATTTCCCTCCAGTCCACACTGAAACAAACTGCTGAGTCATGGCTTTAGAGACGACTTCCTGTTGGTCCATCACAGACAGAGTCGCTGTGTGGTGAGCAACATCTTCTCTGCTTTGAAACATCAGCTGACACAGAAACATGAGAAGCTTTGGAGCAAACTAATGACAGAAGGACACAGACACAGATGTGATGACTGGACTTCAGCAGAGGTTCTGCTCTGGACCAGCACCACATGGTTACTACATGGAACCATGGTTCTATCAGCCAGACTGATCTCAGAGCTGTGACACACATGAACCTGATCAGTAGTTAGTGTTGATGCTACGACACTTTGATGAGTGACTGGAGCTTTACAGGAAACACTGGATCTCTGCTGTGACACTAACTGAGTTTAGTTCAATACTGCTGAAAGCAGCACAGACTGACTCCAACCTCTACTGACCTCAGAGTCTGCAGTCCATAGTCTGGACTCTGCACCAGGTCACGAAGAGGCTTCACTGATGAATCCTGCAGGTCGTTGTCACTCAGGTCCAGTTCTGTCAGATGTGACGGGTTGGACTTCAGAGCTGAGACCAGAGAATCACAGCTGATCTCTGACAAACTGCAGCCTACTCAATCTGAATGAAGAATCAAAGATGAAACTGTAGAAAAAACAGTTAGTTGAATACATTTGTAACAACTGCCCCTTCGTGCCGCTTGAGGCGCTGTTTTTTAATTTAGTTAATTCCAGTAATTCCCCATCGGTGCGGGCGAAGAGCAACGTTCATCATTCCACAGCATCTCCTCTCCTGTCCCCAGAACCCTGTCAAGACCCTACAGGTTCAGAACCCACGGGAGGAGTTTGTAGCAACATTCAGTGTCTAATGCTGTAGTCATGATTTCCTCTGATTCTTCAATCTAGGGTTCATATGATTGTGCCGGAAAAATGAACCAAACTTGTGGGGCTTTGAAACCACACAGAACAGTGACATCTGGTGATGTACTGCAAGTGTATTATCGGCTTCAACCAGTCTCCTTGTTCTTGCTGTACTGTACTTCAATAGTAGCTCAGTGTTGGTAGAGGCCCCAAGCTTGGAAAGTGGATGAGACCACCCGTGAAGGGTGAGAATAGAGTGGTATATAACTCTCTTCTCACCCTCCGCGGGTGGTCTCAACGGGTCCTCTACCAGAGGCCAGGGAGCTTGAGGGTTCTGCGCAGTATCCTTGCTGTTCCTAGGACTGCACTTTTCTGGACTGAGATGTCGGATGTTTTTCCAGGGATCTGTCGTAGCCACTCCTCCAGTTTGGGGGTCACAGCCCCCAGTGCTCCAATCACTACAGGCACCACTGTGGCCTTCACCTTCCAAGCTAGTGCCAGCCACTTGGTTATGGCGTTCCATGTATGCTTTCCCTGCCAGCATCTTACACCCTGCAGTTATGTGCTGCACCGTCTCAGGGGCCTCTTTGCAGTCTACGCCTTGGGTCTTGTCTGGTGTGGTAGATCTGGTAGTGATGTGTAGTTCGTGAACGATTCGTTCAATATGAACTAATCTTTTATATGACTCGGGAGGAATGAGTCCTCTCAGTGAACGATTTTTTTCAGTTCCATGCAGTACCTTCTTTTGCCACATGGCAGCAGCTGCTTAATCTCAGTCAGCAGGACAGGAAACAGAAATGATTCGTTTAGGACTGACTCAACTGAGCGTCCTTACTCAAGGATTAGATATTTTGTCACGTGACAGATGAGCCGAGCAGGCTCTGTAGAGCAGAAAGCGCTGATTCGTTCCTAGGATTCTTATGGATCGTTTGTTCGTTCTTTTGTCACGTCACAGCTGTGGCTCAGTGAACTCTGGGTTGATTAACCCAGAACAGGCTTACCCTGAGTGTGTCACATAACCCGCTTTCTGGAACACACCCCTGATTTCTGACGTTTATTTATTTGTCTCCTGACAGCCGACATATATATTTGATTCCTGTAAATGTGTGTAGTGTTTTTATGTATATAATGTAAAGTGTGTTTGTAAATAAATACTTGCGAACATTATATCAACATGTTCATTTTGTGGTCCTGTATACACTGCCACAATCATAAAATATGATAATAGTAATTAATAATAATAATAATGATAATAATAATAATAATAATAATAATAATAATAATAATAATAATAATAATAATAATAATAATAATAATAATAATAATAGCCAAGATAAAGGCACAAATGCACCAGGTAAACGTTTTAGAGAACTTATTGTTACTTTTTACTTTAAAAGTCTCTCTAATTGTCAAAACAAGTTTTAGTTTTAGTTTCAGTAAAGGTTTTCACTTTACCAGCCGTCATGTAAAATACAGCTCGGGCTGCGCTGTTTAGTTAATCCTTCTCGTTCTCGTTCATAGTTCCTCGTTCACAGCCCAACAGCTAAGGCTCAGTGGCGAGCACCAAGTACTACAGTTCTTTTGGGACTCGTTCCCATGGGTCGTTCGTTCGTTCACTTGTCACGTGACCGCCGAGCCGCGCAGGCTCTGTAGCGAGCAGCAAGCGCTCCAGTTCGTTCCTACCACTAGGAACGCTGTTAAACAACAATGGTAGGGAAGATGCAGGACATAAGTTACTTTAATGTGGTGCGTATTTACTAGGTTTTCATATGGTTTGAATTGCTAGTGGTCAGTATATAGTGTTTAAGAACCGCGGCCATTATTACAACGCCCACAGCGCCACCTGCTGTAAATGAACGAAATGAACGACTGACTCGAAATTATTCGAGAAGAAGATTCGAGAGAAAGAACGGAACTTCCCATCACTACTCGACACAGTATTGATCTTTTGAAGTGGAAGTGTGAGTGTGAGTAGCATTTTGATCGAATCACGTGACCACTGCGAGCTATCTATCCGCGGGGGTCACAGAAATGGCGCTTCCAAAACACATCATTTTCTAAAGCTGGAGAAGTTGTTTTAAAAAAAGCGTAACACACTAAATTTTAAAACATTGGAAAACTTATTTTTTAAACAAAAAAATTGTAAAAAGAAAAACAAGACATCCTCATTCACAACATGTTCACTTATATTTTCACGTTATGATACATGTTCACTTTATCGACTGTATCTAAAATACCAATTTTAAATTTAAATGATAGATATCCATCCATCCATTTCCCAAACCACCTATTCCCATATGCGGGGTCGCGGGGGTGCTGGAGCCTAACCCAGCTGGCTATGGGCGAGAGGCAGGGTACACCATGTCCATCGCAGGGCAACATAGAGACAGACAACCATTCACACACACACTCACGGGCAATGGAGAGACTCCAATCAACCTAATGCACGTCTTCGGACTGTGGGAGGAAGCCGGAAAACCCGGAGAGAACCCACGCAAACACGGGGAGAACGTGCAAATTCCACACAGAAAGGCACCAGGGAATCGAACCCAGAACCTTCTTGCTGTGAAGCGACGGTGCTACAGTACCCACCGCACCACCGTGCCGCCTATGATAAATATAATATATAAAATAATACTATATAAAAGACAATGACTTAAATTATATTATTGTATATATTAGGTGTAACGTCATTGTCAGCTGGCTGCCACAAACATCTACAGTACAGTACATTGAGTGGCCCAGAATGTCAGGCTGCTCCTCTTCTCCTCTTTCAAAGGAGAATCCTACCTTCAAAGTCTCATCTGGGTCTTTCTACTCTTTCTGTGCCTATCTATCTCTAAATCTGGGACCTCACTACATCCTGCAGCACCTGGATCTCCCTGGCACATATGTCAAGATCCTGTTCATGGACTTCAGTTCAGCCTTCAGTACCACCACCCCTGTAATAGTCCACTGTTACCTGACACAGGCTGCTCCTCTCCTCCTCCTTTTACCTTAAAACTCTCCTCCTCCCTTCCCCTTCTATTTCTCCTCATCCAACTTCTTCTTCTCCACCTTCATCTTCCCCTCCTTCCTCCTCCTCTTTCACTGCCTCCAATGCCTCCTTCACCTACGTTTTCTCCCGCTCCATTCTCCTTCTTCTCTGTCTTATTTTGTTGGCTTTTACTTGTTATTTTTCTCCATCTTTTTAGTTTCCCTTCCTCTTTCTCTACTATCTGTTTCAGCTCCTTTATTAATTTGTCTGTCACCTTCTGACCTGTTTACTCTTTAAAAGTCACTTCAAATTCTTTCTCTCTTACCTTTAGTTCAATTGTTTTTTCTTTAATTTCCTGCATAGTGCAGGCAACAGTAAAGTAATAAAAAAAGCTAAACATGCAACAAACACAATCCTTCATAGAAATATAGGTGGCACAGTGATCTCCAACTTCATCCCCTTCTCCTCCGCCTTGGACACCTCAGCCTCCATTCTCCTCCTTTTAATCTTCACCTTATTTTTGCAGTACAGGCATTAATCCTGGGAGCGTCACTGTTTCGGGCTCGACCTAACTGCATGGGCTCCTCAGTTGAAGACTAGAGACTGAAGCTCTAGTGGTGGTGGATTTGTTGCTCTTGCCGACCCCTGGACCCCTGTGATAACGATAAAGACGCGTCCCCTCACTCGTTCACCAAATCGCGACCGCTGCATCTCTGTTCCCCGCTCCTCTTCACAGAGGTTGTATTTCCTGAGACAGTCCAGAAAGTTTGATCTGACCCAGGACCTCATCTTCTACACTGCCATCATCCAGTCTGTCCTCTTCACCTCCAGCACTGTGCGGTTTAGGTTTGCCACCAATCAGGACAGGCAGAGACTGCAGCGAGTGGTCAGGTCAGCGGAGAACTCTCACTGGGACTGAGCTTCCTTCCATTGAGCATCTGTGCCGGGCCAGACTCAGAAAGTGGGCTGACCCCAGACACCCCACACACAAACTGTTTAAGCTCCTCCAGGAGGCAGGCGTCAGAACCACCAGACACAGAGTCAGCTTCTTCCCCCAGGCTGTGTACGAGCTGAACACCATCACACAGGGGAAAGACTAAGTGAATTATTTATTCAAATAATTTATTTATATATAGACCAGATGCAATTCCATGTTTGTCTTGTGCAAACCTGGTGAATAAAACTGATTCTGATTCTAAATTAATCATTCAGGCCCCAACGTATGCAATTAAGAGTTGCCGTCCTGGCAACTCTTAATTTAGATTTAAACCCAAACAAGACTCCAAACAGGACACAGAGGTTTCAAATTTGATATTTTTTGACAGAACATTGTAGCAATTAACAGCAGACTTATTCAGTACTCATTCTCTTTTAGCTACCTCCGTAACTAGGATACGAGCAACGATCAAACTGCGTCAGATTACACCTTGTAAAACTGTGAAGACTGTTCAGATCATGTACAGAAGACAAATCATTGTCAAGCAGTCTAAGCACAGAGCTCCAGAATTCCCCAACATTGAATTGCCAATTGACAAATTTATTGCGAAATGGATTTCGAGTCTGAAAAACTTTCATTGGGCGTTACACACTGAGCTGTGATGGAGAGGATTAAAAAAAAATCTAACAAACCCAGCAGGCTTTTTACCATCAAATCTTAGTTTTGATTTGGTGATTTTTGGGTTGAATGACAATTAGATCTTGTTTTGATTTTAAAAGATGAATTAACATTGACAGGGCAATGTTATTTCAGCATCTTACGGTCAATCTTATATTTACAAATCTTATTTTAATGTTGATTTGTGTAGACCTTTTTACAAGCATTAGCATTAAATGTTGTTTCAACATTACATTAATGTCACAACAATAACTGACATTATTTCAACCACATTTTATCCTTGAAAGTCGGTTGTGTGCCTGCTGGGAAGAAGCACAAGTGAATGGGATCAAACTATTAGTCAAGCTATCAAATATCCACTGCAGCCATGAAGAGAACACCTGGGTCTAGACCAGGCTGCTGGTGAGCCAGCTCTGGCCCATCCCACAATAAGCAGAACCAATAAAAGGACTAGTCCAGAGATCAGAGATCGTGCAGCCCGCTCTAGCCCTGCAGGCATCAAGCAAAGCCCCTGACTGTAACATAAGGGAGGCGTTGGGCAGGACAGTAGAAGAGAAGGCAGCAGGACCATGCGCCCTGAGCTGAAAATGGACCACCCACATACCACCAACACCTCATGCACAGACTGCCTCATACCCACATACATCTACTCACCCCGATGTGAACCTACCAACGACCAGGAGCCTGTGTGGCCCCAGGCAGGACCCGCGTTGCCAGAGCCTTGGGGAGGATGTCAAACGGTCAGTGTTAATACCACAAAGGCAAATCGTGGCCCAGATCAAAAGAAGGCTCTGGGAAGAAACTTCTAATTAGCTTCATTAGACGTGAGACATGTGAGAGTCATCAGACAGAAGTCACCCTGACCCAACGTCTAAGCCCTGGGACAACAAATGATGTGTACTGTATGTGTTCCTGAAGAGGCGCTAAGCAATATTTTTCAGATGGTGGTCATCTAAGATGGTGCTGTACCGTTTTAGTGAAGGGTGGGAGGAGACTGTGGTCTGTGGAATGCAGCTGCATTCACTGACTGTGGTGAACATGGAAGTAGTGAACCTGCAGACGGATCCATGGTCTCTGATAGAAACATAGCCAACGTTCTCTGACCAGGGTTTCCATTAGAGAAGCAGAGCCGTCAGTCTGGTCTCTCTCTGATCTGATTGGTCCAATGGTTGTAGAAGCTAAAGCCCATTTGTTGTCCTGTAGCTCTTTGAGCCCAGGATGGTTAGAAAACAACAAAGCTCCAGCTGGTAGTAAGTCCTCAGTCACTGACCTCTAGAGGAGCCTGAAGAAGAAATACAGTCAACACTATCCTCGATATCTAACTACTGCACCACACACTTCATTTCCCACATGATCCTGGTGGACTGGACACAGAGCAGCTGGTCTCAGATCAGTTGACACTGAGAATGGTCTCCACTGGTTCTGGTTCCTCTGTCATTCAGTTGTGGATGACGCTCTGCTCCCAGTAACATGGACCAGTCAGAACGTCCACACACACACTGCTGCTGCTTCTACATCTGGATCATCTCCAGCTGCAGAGAGAATGAGAGCAGAGAGCAGATCAGTGAGTGTCTACAGAGACTCCCTTCATCATCTGTCACATCCAGGACAAAGAGCAGCAGGACTTCAGTCGTGTTCACAGCAGAAGTGGAGCAGCTGTTAGGCTTCCTTTCAGCTCATCTTAACGTCTTGCACTGAAGCATCAAGTCTGCTGACTCTGCACATTTCGCTCCAGTCCACAGTGAAACAAACTGCTGAGTCATGGCTTTAGAGACGACTTCCTGTTGGTCCATCACAGACAGAGTCGCTGTGTGGTGACCAGCATCTTCTCCTCTTTGAAACATCAGCTGACACAGAAACATGAGAAGCTTTGGAGCAAACTAATGACAGAAGGACACAGACACAGATGTGATGACTGGACTTCAGCAGAGGTTCTGCTCTGGACCAGCACCACATGGTTACTACATGGAACCATGGTTCTATCAGCCAGACTGATCTCAGAGCTGTGACACACATGAACCTGATCAGTAGTTAGTGTTGATGCTACGACACTTTGATGAGTGACTGGAGCTTTACAGGAAACACTGTATCTCTGCTGTGACACTAACTGAGTTTAGTCCAATACTGCTGAAAGCAGCACAGACTGACTCCAACCTCTACTGACCTCAAAGTCTGCAGTCCATAGTCTGGACTCTGCACCAGGTCAAGTAGATGCTTCACTGATGAATCCTGCAGGTTGTTGTAGCTCAGGTCCAGCTGTGTCAGATGTGACGGGTTGGACTTCAGAGCTGAGACCAGAGAATCACAGCTGATCTCTGACAAACTGCAGCCACTCAATCTGAATAAAGAATCAAAGATGAAACAGTAGAAATCAAAGAGTCAGTTGAAACCATTCAGTGTCTCATGATGTCGTCATGGATTTCTTTCAGTAATCTGTCACTGCTAGTGTGTAAAGCTGCTTTCTAGTTTGACAGAGAGCTAAGAGGCTCCTATAATAAGTCCAGCACACAGAACGTTCTATTTCATTTAGTTTATTAGAGGTGATGCATTTTTGTTTAATATTCATGATTCGAGAACATTCTGAAGTACGAGTTCACCGTCCACATATGGCAAATAATCATGAGATTAAATATGTTAACCTAATGCTAAAAAAAGGACAGTAAAAACATGCAAAACAAAACTTTCAATCATATACTCTTTAGGGAATGATGAAAGAAGCGATCCACCGTACAGGCAGAACATTTCCCGGTTACTTCCGTTAACACTATGACACTATCCTCCTCCAATCAAACATCAATCACTGTCTGTGGTGTTTGATGATCATTAATGAGCTTCACTCAACTATTTAGTTCTGTGTGTCCTGTTCTGAAACTGCTGCTGATTCTCTCCTGCTTCTATTTGCTCCAAGCAGATTCTCTGTAGCTGCTTTATACAAGTGTCTTCAAGTGTCTTAGTCTCAGTCAGTTCTAAAAGTCATAGTCAAACATCATAAAACATTTAAATCACATTTTCTCTATTAAACCATCGTCAACACTTACTGACTTTTTTTACTTTGTTCCTTTTAGTTATGAACAGTTGAATTTGATCAGTCCTGAAGGTGATTTGACCTCATGATGAACCTGCTACAGTTCACATCACATTAAACTCACACAGAACTAAAACATGGAGTCTGACCTCAGAGTCTCCAGTCGACAGTGACGACTCTCCAGAAAACCACACAGATGCTTCACTCCTAAATCCTGCAGCTTGTTCCAGCTCAGGTCCAGTTGTATCAGATGTGACGGGTTGGACTTCAGAACTGAGACCAGAGAATCACAGCTGATCTCTGACAAACTGCAGGAACTCAATCTAAATAAAGAGTCAAAGATGTGGATCAAAGCATTAATAATGAGTCAGATTTGTCCTGATTACTGATGTTTAGTCTAAAATGAGCAGTGACTTTGTGCTTGTGTTGTTGTGTCGTCATGATCTCATCTTCTACACATCATCCACATGTCAGCACAACATTCATACACCTGTTGATGTCAGCACTGATTCACAAGCTGCTGCTGGAACCAGTAGAAAACCAGACGTGTTTGATCAAAGACTTCATCTGGTTCCTTTCATTCATCGTCTTCTCTCTAAATCTGAACTATTCTGTGTCGTCTGATGGAAAATGTTCAGACTAATGTTTGGATCAAACTCCAAACTGACCATTATTGATGAAGTGAATAATCTTTAGAACTGATCCCAGTCAGATGGATGTTCTCTCCTCTGGTTCTACATGGAACCTAGAACCTTCTGTAGCAACATGTCTGCAGCCTCATATTCATGCTTCTGTTTCCTGCTTGTGTCTCTACAAAGTGATATCATTGTCTGACAGGAAGCATCACACACAGGTTGAAGTGTCACCTGTTGATGGAGACGAATTAGACGCCACTAAAGATCCTTCAAACATGTGGACATGATTTACTCTGAGTCACATTTAACGAAAAAGATGCCAGAAACTTCTGTAGCTTCATAGACTTTATAGAGTCACAACAAACTGTCAATCATTCCTGCAGGTTTCTGACACAAGTCTCTTTTCATTCTAGATTCAAGTGGAGATGTTTAAAGTGATGAGCTGAAAAACTGTTGCTGAGACATGAACCAGGAAAAACACTGACCTCAGAGTCTCCAGTCGACAGTGAGGACTCCCCAGTCCAGCACACAGAACCTTCACTGATGAGTCCTGGAGGATGTTGTTACTCAGGTCCAGATGTGTCAGATGTAACGGGTTGGACTTCAGAGCTGAGGCCACAACTTCACAGTGCGTATCTGTGAGTCCACATCCAGAAAGTCTGTGATGATAGAAAATATAAAGTCTATAAATGTGAAGTGTCTGTGACACAAACTGACTTCATGAATGTTGATGCTGAAGCAGCGGTAGCTCAGTTGGTCTCATTCATCACAAAGTGTGAAGCTCTGTTGGTTCCACCAGATCCCAGAGATTAGAACCAAAGTGTGTCTGGACAGAACCAAAAGAACCAAAGACAGATCATAGAAACATGTTGCAGACGCTTCATCCACTGAAAGAAACGACCATCAGCTGTGATCACATGTCAACTGTCAAAAGCTTTTACTAGAAACTCATCAGAGCTAAAGTTTCTCTGTTGGATTTGGCTTGAAGCTCCATGTTAGAATGACTGTTTAGCGGATGGAGACACAGTAGGCTTAAGGCAGAGATGGTGCGAAGAGGTGCTTTAATTTCCACCCAGTGAGCAACATACTGTAAGGATAAATCAAAAAAACAATAATAGCAAAAAAATAAAATAAACAATTACAAACGGGCCACAGCCCGTGTGCAGCAGCCTTCCTATAGCCGTTTTTTTTTTAAATAATTATAGCCCCAATGAGCACAGATATGCTGAGCGAGGCAGCGACTGACCTGAAAGATAAGATCATGGCGAGATTGAGTAGGCAACCCCGAAGACAACTACAACGGCTAAGTGAAGTACCATCAGAAAGTCTCATGGAAGATGTGAATGCAGCATTAAGAGCGATCCCTACCACAACTATCACAGAAACCAATGAGCTGATATACATATAGCTCTGAGGGAAGTGAGCCAAATGACAGAGGCCCAGAGAGGTGCAATGAAAAGACTAATGCCCAAGAGGTATAGCCAGATGACCATACCTGAAGCACTCGAAACTGCCAAGCAAAGGCTACAAGCCTTGGCCAGCCGTCTAAAGAGATACACCAGGAACAATGAAGCCAAACGAATAAACTGCTGTTCGCAACACAACCTGCGAAAGTGTACTCTCAATGGCAGGGTAATAACAGCAGAGCAGACCCACCAAGGCTCAGATCCACCAGCCACAGTGATGCACAGTGGCTGGTGGATCTGAGGAAAGACCACAGCAACCTCCCTGAACAGAATCCAGTGACTATCACAGTGGCAGACATCCAACAAAGAGTCTCAGGTATGAAAAACTGGACAGCACGTGACATGATCCTGACATGATCCACTCTTACTGGCTAAAGAAGCTCACTGCAACCCATGAGCGCCTGGCAGCACAAATGAACCAGCTGCTAAGGGATGGGACTCACCCTGAATGGCTAACCGAAGGGCGAATGATCCTGATAATGAAGGATCCCTCAAAGGGTACAGTCCCATCCACCTACCGGCCAATAACCTGTCTCTCCACAACATGGAAGCTCATGTCAGGCATCATCGCAGCTAAGATAACTGGGCACATGGGTCAATACATGAGCGAAGCACAGAAGAGCATTGGTAAGGATACCAGAGGAGCCAAACACCAACTCCTGGTTGACAGAACAGTCGCCCAAGACTGCAGAGTGTGACACACCAACCTGTGCACAGCCTGGATCGACTACAAGAAAGCCTATGACTCAATGCCACACACATGGATCACTGAATGCTTGGAGCTGTACAACATCAATAGAACTCTAAGGGCCTTCATTGCAAACTCGATGAGGTTGTGGAGAACCACGCTTGAAGCCAATGGGAAGCCAGTTGCCCAAGTATCCATCAAATGTGGCATATACCAAGGAGATGCACTGTCCCCACTGCTGTTCTGCATAGGTCTGAACCCCCTCAGCCAAATAATAAACAAGACTGGCTATGGATATCGACTCCGGAACGGGGCCACCATAAGTCACCTCCTCTACATGGATGACATCAAGCTGTACGCTAAGAATGAGCGAGACATCGACTCGCTGATCCACACCACCAGGATCTACAGCTCAGACATCGGGATGTCATTCGGGCTTGAGAAATGTGGGAGGAAGGGTGACAAAGAGAGGCAAGGTAATCCACGCAGAAGGGGTCTCACTCCCAGAAGGAACAATAGCAGACATTGAGGACAATTACAAGTACCTTGGAATACCACAGGCAAACGGCAACCTTGAACAGGCAACAAGGAATGCGGCAACAGCCAAATACCTCCAACGAGTAAGGCAAGTCCTAAGAAGCCAGCTCAATGGCAAGAACAAATCCCAGGCAATAAACAGCTACGCCCTGCCAGTGATCAGATACCCTGCGGGAATAATAGGGTAGCCAAAGGAAGAGATACAGACCACAGATGTTAAGACACGAAAGCTCCTCACCATGCATGGAGGGTTCCACCCCAAATCCAGCACCCTGAGACTGTACGCTAGCCGCAAGGAAGGAGGCCGAGGACTAGTGAGCGTGAGAGCCACTATCTAGGATGAAACATCCAAGATCCATAAGTACATCAAGGATAAGGCCCCAACAGATGACGTGCTGAGTGAGGAGCAGGCCCTGAGCACCAGAGCCATAGAGGCCCAGATCTACCACACCAGACAAGACCCAAGGTGTAGACTGTGCAAACAGGCCCCTGAGACGATCCAGCACATAACTGCAGGGTGTAAGATGCAGGCAGGGAAAGCATACATGGAACGCCATAACCAAGTGGCTGGCATAGTCTACAGGAACGTCTGCGCAGAGTATGGACTGGAAAGTGGGAAACACCTACCAAGGTGGTAGAGAATGAGTGAGCCAAGATCCTGTAGGACTTCCAGATACAGACGGACAGAATGGTAATAGCGAACCAACCTGACATTGTGGTGGTGGATGTGGCAATACCAAGCGATGACAACATCAGGAAAAAGGAACATGAGAAACTAGAGAAATGCCAAGGGTGGTGATCGCAGCACTGGGGGCAGTGACCCCCAAACTGGAGGAGTGTCTACAACAGATCCCTGGAAATACATTCGATATCTCAGTCCAGAAAAGTTCAGTCCTGCAAGGATACTGCGCGGAACCCTCAAGCTCCCTGGCCTCTGGTAGAGGACCCGAGCTTGGAAAGTGGATGAGACCACCCGCGGAGGGTGAGAAGGGAGTAATATATATAATTATAATTATAATTATAATTATGTAATTACATATTTATACTTCAAAAACAGGCATACATCTTACATCACATAACAGTAAATATTGTACATTAGTATTCCTTTATTAGGAGAAACCAAAGTGAAGTGATCCCAAGCCACAGAACGTTTCTTACCAGAAGCCATAGTAAATAGCAATGAACTGATTTTAATTCTAACAGGGCAACAGAACTGGTCGGGAAATGTCGTTTAGAATAATTTTTTCTTTTATAGAGAATAGCGTGCCCAGTTGTTCAAACAGATGAGTGACCTATGAACCGTGGTTTGACCAAACAATCCATTCGGCGCTTTAGATGTCATCAATCAAGTGATCAACACCATTTGGCACACGCCCCGAAACATTGTGCCAAACCACTCTGCTTCGCGTGGGTAAAACAAGCGCCGAAGCATTTGTGTCAAACTGGCCATCCCTAAGGGTGTCACAGTCTAGATTATTTAGTCACTGTAATCACTCATTTCCGGTTTTATTTTGTCACCACTTCCTGTCGCAGTCATTGGTAGTTTCAGCCAGCCTTGCTCCCGGTTCTAATCTACTCACCTGTCTGTCATTTAGTCATCACCATTTAGTACTTAAGCACCACCTCTCACCCCAGCCCCTTGCCAGATTGTTTGTTCATTCACCCGTTCAACTTTCCAGCATTCTTACCTTTACCTTGCCGTGATTTTTGATCCTGTTTTGTTCCTGACCACGTCTCCAGCCCAGCCTGTGATAATCCCGTCTGCCTGTGTGAGTTTGACCATTGCCTGTTTTTGACATCCGCTTGCCTTATCCTCGTCTGTGCTGCTACCGATGATCTACCTGTGTACCGACCCTTGCCTGCCTGACCACGAGCTCGAATAAACCCTGTTGTTAACTGAGCCTTGTCTCCGCTGTGCGTGTGGGTC
Source organism: Betta splendens (assembly GCF_900634795.4). Taxonomy (NCBI): domain Eukaryota; kingdom Metazoa; phylum Chordata; class Actinopteri; order Anabantiformes; family Osphronemidae; genus Betta; species Betta splendens. Next base: position 21,756,461 of record NC_040881.3, read on the forward strand.
CGCTACCTTGAGTCCGTGACAGTACAATCTGGCCCCACTCGGACCCAGCCGGCGTCTTGCATCGGTTTAAGGACCGCAAGGGATTTTGTTTTGTGTACTCGGACGGCGCAAAGTCGTGATGGTGTTTTCCTGCTCGAGGCTGCCGGAGGACCTCCGCTGGTGCTTCGGGGAGCTCGCGAGGAATTACGCGGAAGCCCCCAGTCTGAAGGCGCGGCTCCGCGTAATAAAAAAGGCGATCGCTATCCTGGAGGAGGAATTTTGGTGGCTTGACTACCCGGAAGTGCAGACGCTTTTTGAGAGGCTCCAGGCAGTACGGAGGGATTTGGCACGCGCTCTGCGCGCGGCGCCCGCCGGCGTCTCATCAGCTGTTCCTGCTGCACCGGAAAGCGCTCCCGTCGTCGCTCAGTCAAGCCCAGCTCACGTTCCTGTCATCGTTCAGTCAAGCCAAGCTCACGTTCCTGTCGCTGCTCAGTCGAACCAAGCTCACGTTTCTGTCACTACTCAGTCAAGCCAAGCTCACGTTCCGGTCACTACTCAGTCAAGCCAAGCTCACGTTCCTGTCACTACTCAGTCAAGCCAAGCTCACGTTCCGGTCACTACTCAGTCAAGCCAAGCTCACGTTCCTGTCGCTGATCAGTCAAGCCAAGCTCACGTTCCTGTCGCTGCTCCGTCGAGGCAAGCTCACGTTCCCGTCGTCGTCCAGTCCAGCCAAGCTCACGTTCCTGTCGCGGCTCAGTCGAGTCAAGCTCGCTCCCCTCCAGATCCAGTCCGTACCGTGGTCCCAGCCTCTGCTTCAGCCCTGGCAGTTGAGAAGCCCACAGCTAGTCGTCGGAGGTCCAGACGGCGTCGACGACAGCCGGTTTCCCCTGTCCAGGCTCCAGAAGACTCGGTCACGGAAATCAGACTGCCTCCTTCGCCAGCAGAGGGCACTCTCGCCCCATCATACGACATGCCCATCTCCATCGCAGGCATCCCAGACAGTATCTTCCTGCGGATCCGTGCCCAATGCCCCCCTCCGGTCCTGTTCCTGTTTGCACACTGGCTGAACTCCGCTGAGGCAGAGACCGACCCGGTAAGCAAGGAGCGTCACTTCCGTGAAGCCGCCCTGCTCATCGCCCGGAAGCCTGCGCTGCGCGAGGCCCTGGGTTTCATTGAAACCCCGTCAGAGCCTGCACCCGTTCCTGCATCAGAGCCTGCACCCGTTCCTGCATCAGAGCCTGCACCCGTTCCTGCATCAGGGCCTGCATCACTGGCCCCAGCGTCTCCTGCGTCTCTGGCTGCAGCAACTCCCGCCCTAGCCTCACCTCAGTCATGCCAAGCGCCCGCCTCACCTCAGCCCGCAGCCGCTCAAGCCTCAGCTCAGCCCGCAGCCGCTCAAGCCTCAGCTCAGCCCGCAGCCGCTCAAGCCTCAGCTCAGCCCGCAGCCGCTCAAGCCTCAGCTCAGCCCGCAGCCGCTCAAGCCTCAGCTCAGCCCGCAGCCGCTCAAGCCTCAGCTCCGCCCGCAGCCGCTCAAGCCCCAGCTCCGCCCGCAGCAGCTCAAGCCCCAGCTCCGCCCGCAGCAGCTCAAGCCCCAGCTCCGCCCGCAGCAGCTCAAGCCCCAGCTCAGCTACGTCAGGCTCAAGCCCCAGCTCAGCTACGTCAGGCTCAAGCCCCAGCTCAGCTACGTCAGGCTCAAGCCCCAGCTCCAGCTCAAGTTCAGGCCTCGGCCCCGCCACGCCAAGCTCAAGCTCCATCCTTACGCCAGCTAGCGGACACCCCTGGCCAGTCACATCAGGCCTTAGTTCCTGTTCCTGTCGGCCATATTGAGGCCGCTCCCGTTCCTGTCGGCCATATTGAGGCCGCTCCCGTTCCTGTCGGCCATATTGAGGCCGTTCCCGTTCCTGTCGGCCATATTGAGGCCGTTCTAGCCCCAGTTCCTGTCGGCTCCTCAGAGGAGGACGCCGTTCTAGTTCCTGTCGGCCATAGTGAGGCCGTTCTAGTCCCAGTTCCTGTCGGCTCCTCAGAGGAGGACGCCGTTCTAGTTCCTGTCGGCCAAGTAGAGGTCGTTCTAGTCCCAGTTCCTGTCGGCTCCTCAGAGGAGGACGCCGTTCTAGTTCCTGTCGGCCAAGTAGAGGTCGTTCTAGTCCCAGTTCCTGTCGGCTCCTCAGAGGAGGACGCCGTTCTAGTTCCTGTCGGCCAAGTAGAGGTCGTTCTAGTCCCAGTTCCTGTCGGCTCCTCGGAGGAGGACGCCGTTCTAGTTCCTGCCACTGTCGGCCCCTCGGAGGTCGCAGCCCCCTACGATCCCCAGGAGGGGGTCGTCCCGGCCGCAGCGTCTGTTGCAGCCCCTGCCGACCTCCCGGAGGAGGTCGGTCCAGCTCCGTCTCCTGCCGACCTCCCGGAGGAGGTCGGTCCAGCTCCGTCTCCTGCCGACCTCCCGGAGGAGGTCGGTCCAGCTCCGTCTCCTGCCGACCTCCCGGAGGAGGTCGGTCCAGCTCCGTCTCCTGCCGACCTCCCGGAGGAGGTCGGTCCAGCTCCGTCTCCTGCCGACCTCCCGGAGGAGGTCGGTCCAGCTCCGCCCCCTGCCGACCTCCCGGAGGAGGTGGTCGGTCCGCTCCTGGTTCATGTGTTTTTTGAGCCAATGTGTGCAGGTGCTGCCCCTGGAGGTCCGGTCCCGGGCACGCTCGCCTCAGCTTCTGGTGGTCCGGCCCCGGACACGCTCGCCTCAGCTCCTGGTGGTCCGGCCCCGGACACGCTCGCCTCAGCTCCTGGTGGTCCGGCCCCGGACACGCTCGCCTCAGCTCCTGGTGGTCCGGCCCCGGACACGCTCGCCTCAGCTCCTGGTGGTCCGGCCCCGGACACGCTCGCCTCAGCTCCTGGTGGTCCGGCCCCGGACACGCTCGCCTCAGCTCCTGGTGGTCCGGCCCCGGACACCCTCGCCTCAGCTCCTGGTGGTCCGGTCCCGGACACGTTCGCCTCTGCGCCTGGAGGTCCGGTGCCGGCCACGTCTGTCTCCGCTCCTGGAGGCCCGGTGCCGGCCACGTCTGTCTCCGCTCCTGGAGGCCCGGTGCCGGCTACGTCTGCATCGGTTCCTGGTGGCCCGGCTCCGGCCCCGTCTCCACGTCTGTCTTCGCCTCTGGTTCCTGCCTCGTCTCCACGTCTGTCTTCGCCTCTGGTTCCTGCCTCGTCTCCACGTCTGTCTTCGCCTCTGGTTCCTGCCTCGTCTCCACGTCTGTCTTCGCCTCTGGTCCCTGCCTCGTCTCCACGTCCGTCTTCGCCTCTGGTCCCAGCCTCGTCTCCACGTCCGTCTTCGCCTCTGGTCCCAGCCTCGTCTCCACATCGGTCCTCGTCTCTGGTCCCAGCCTCGTCTCCACGTCTGCCCCTGGTTCCGGCTTTGTCTCCACGCCTGTCTTCGTTGCTGTTCCCGGCTTCCCGCCAGCTTTCGCCTCGCCTGCCCGACAGAGGGCCAGGTCCTTGGCGAATCCTGTGGCAGGGATGGCGCTGCCTCCTGCGTCGTCGGCCACCTCGGCTGGCCGGTTCCGGAGGCGACCACCTACCTGGAGGTCGCTGTTTCCGGCTTCGACGATGGCGCGGGCTCTGGCACTGCCGACCGCCGCGTCTTCTCAGTCCCCTGGAGCACCCCCGGTCTGGAGAGCACCGGCGCATGCGTTTGGCCACTGGAGGCAGCATGTTTCGACGCCGGCCTCCTAGAACTCTAGCCTTGTCCCCGGGCATAAGATGTGCCGTCTCGGCCTGGCGGCTGCACGGCCGTGACTCTCCTCGTCACCACCCCCCTTGAGGAGGGTTCTGGACTTTGTATTTCCTGTCATGGACTCATTATTCATGGACTCACCTCATGGACTTTGTTCTGTTTTCCCTGCCACTCAGTTCTTGTGTTTGTTCTAGCCCGTCACCCATCATGTTTATCTGTGTTTTTGCCTCTTTTTGGTTTTCTGTGGGACGTCTGGGAATCCGCCCTTGACGGGGGGGTTCTGTCACAGTCTAGATTATTTAGTCACTGTAATCACTCATTTCCGGTTTTATTTTGTCACCACTTCCTGTCGCAGTCATTGGTAGTTTCAGCCAGCCTTGCTCCCGGTTCTAATCTACTCACCTGTCTGTCATTTAGTCATCACCATTTAGTACTTAAGCACCACCTCTCACCCCAGCCCCTTGCCAGATTGTTTGTTCATTCACCCGTTCAACTTTCCAGCATTCTTACCTTTACCTTGCCGTGATTTTTGATCCTGTTTTGTTCCTGACCACGTCTCCAGCCCAGCCTGTGATAATCCCGTCTGCCTGTGTGAGTTTGACCATTGCCTGTTTTTGACATCCGCTTGCCTTATCCTCGTCTGTGCTGCTACCGATGATCTACCTGTGTACCGACCCTTGCCTGCCTGACCACGAGCTCGAATAAACCCTGTTGTTAACTGAGCCTTGTCTCCGCTGTGCGTGTGGGTCCGCTACCTTGAGTCCGTGACAAAGGGTAACTCTCTTTAGCCACTGTAATGGAAAAATTTTGCCTTTGTGCTAATTCTTATCCCGCACAGTCATCATGTGCTGGTTAGGTGCAATACTGGCATGCGTCAGCCTGTATAAAAAAAAAAAAAAAAAAAAAAAAAAAAAAACATTGTCACATTTACAGCTACAGTAGCTGACTAGGTAAGCAACACTTACGAGAAGACAGCAACAACATACATGTTAGACTTAGATAGAACTTGCCATAACCCAAATTCACAGGTCTACTTGGGCTACGACATACACACGACAGGCTCGGTAGTAATTAGAAAAACAGCTGACTCTCACAATCTGACTCTCTAGCAGCTAACGCTGCGCTACCATCGCGCTAGCAGCTACTGTAATGGAAAAATTGTGCCTTTGTGCTATTTCTTATCCAACACAGTGGTCATGTGCTGGTTATGGTTAGTCGTCATGTGATGCATTCTTACACAAACAACTAATCTCTTGTGCTGTCATACATCAAGTCTGAACATCTGATGTTCCATTTGACTGACTAATAATTTATGATATATGTTTGTCTTTTACACCCGGACTCTGGCTCCTTCCTATCTGACTCCCCACCAGACCCAAGGCTGTTAAAGCGAATGCATCTTGTCTTGGAAGCTCGGTGTTCCTTCCTTTGAATAACAAGACATGACGATGCAGAAGTGAGAAAGCAAACATTCTCACACACAGCGAGATAAGGTGGCGCAAACAATTCCATTGCTGCAGAGAGACATTCCACCAGAGCCAGAGAAAGGGGTTAAAAGGCAGAAGCAACTTGAGAATCGTGGGCTCTTTCTCTTAGCTGGTTTTTGGTTTGTTGATGTGCACGATCAACATCCATGCTTTTTATTTGCTTTCCCCATTATTTTTATTTTCTTTATTATTTCAATAAATCGCACAAAAGGACAACTCTCTCATCTGCTTCTTTATGGAAAATTTCCACCACACCACACCAAGCGGTGCACATGAGGTGAGTACATGTAAATCAATGTCCATCTGATTCATTTAAACCTGTAGATTTAAAAAAACTTTAAACTATGATTATGGGTTGTATTATTTTGATATTTCCAAACAATTAAACAGTTAATGAATTGATGCACTGTGGAGTTTATTGATAATGGAGACAACCTCCATTACACTCCATCATGTAAAGAAAGGCAGAAGTTCCAGATGTTCACAAACATTACAGCTGCTTGATCTGATCCTCCAAAAAGACGTTTTCTAGAAACCAGTAGTTGATGTTTTCACTCTGTGAACTTTTAGATTCTGTGTGAAGTGTTTCTCTTTAACACCAAGGCTTCAGCTTCATGTTGCTTTAGAATATTAACGATCACATTAATGTTGGACTTACTTAAACTTTCTGCAGTTCCTCACAGCTGGAATCAGTCTCCGTTGTCCGTCATCTGATGTGTTGTACTTGTTCAGGTCCAACTCATCCAGAACCTCCTCTGACATCTGCAGCATGTAGGCCAGAGCTGAGCACTGGATCAAGGAGAGTTTCTTCTCTGATCTGTTCTCTGACTTCAGGAACTCTTGGATCTGCTGATGGACTGAGTGGTCGTTCATCTCCATCAGACAGTGGAAGATGTTGATGCTTCTGTCTGGAGAGATTCTATAACTGTTCATCACCTTCAGGTTGTTGATGATTCTCTGGATGGTTTCTGGACTGTTCTCTGTGTGACCCAACAAACCTCCTAAGATTCTCTGGTTGGACTCCAGACAGAGGCCATGAAGGAAGCGAACAAACAGGTCCAGGTGCCCACTTGGACTGAGGAGGGATTTAGACATGGTTCTACTCAGGACAACATCCAGAGATGAGAAACTTTTAAAATAAAGCTCAGCAATTTTATTTCTAAACACCTGTTTTAGGTTTTTAAGAACTGATTCTGTGTCTTTGGAGTCTTTCAGGAAGTTCTCCAGTTCCTCCATCTTCCCGTTGGTGTAACAGAGCATCATGTGAACAGCAGCCAGAAACTCCTGAACGCTCAGATGAACAAAGCTGAACATCTTGTCCTTGGTTTTCCTCCCTCGCTCCTGTTTAAAGATCTCTGTGATCACTCCTGAACACAGTGAGGCTCCCCTGACATTAAACCCACTCTCTTTCAGGTCTTCCTCATAGAAGATCAAGTTTCCCTTTAGCAGCTGCTTAAAAGCCAGTTTAGCCAATGACTTGATGTAGTTGCTGCTCTGTTCTGGTCCGTACTTGTCTTTAGTCCGATCCATCTGAAACCCCAGGAACTCTGCGTACATCTCCGTCAGGGTCTTGGGCAGCTCTCTTTCCTCTCTGGTTTCCAGCAGATCCTCCAGAACTGTAGCAGTGATCCAGCAGAAGACTGGGATGTGGCACATGATGTGGAGGCTTCGTGCCGTCTTGATGTGGGACATGATTGTGTTGCTCTGCTCCTCATCTGTGAATCTCTTCCTGAAGAACTCCTCCTTCTGTGGGTCAGTGAACCCTCTGACCTCCGTCACCACGTCTCCATGAATCTGATTGGCTGCTGCAGGTCGTGTGGTGATCCAGATGCGAGCAGAGCGTAGTAGTTTTCCTCTGATGAGGTTTGTCAGCAGCTCATCCACTGAGGTGGACTCTGTGACGTCACGTTGACCCGTCTCCTTCTCACTGGTGCTACAGTCCAGTTGGAGGCGACTCTCGTCCAGTCCATCAAACACAAACAGAAGTTTGAAGCTGCTCTTGTCATAGTTGCTGTTTCCTGATGACTGTAGATGTGTAAAGATGTAATTCAGAGCCTCCAGGCTGATGGACTCAGTTTCTGGGATACATTCATGAATGAGCTCTGACAAACTAAACTTCTGTCCTTTCAGTGGATTCAGCCGACGGAAGGTGAAGGGGAAAATCAGATGCACGTCTTGATTGGACCTTTGTTGGGTCCAGTCCAACACAAACTTGTTCACAAGGACTGTTTTTCCAATCCCAGCGATTCCATTGGTCAACACTGTTCTGATGCGTCTGTATTTACCAGGGGGATGTTTAAACAGGTCACTGGGCTTCACTGGCTCCTCTGCTGATCTTTGCTTCTGATGTGTCGTCTCAAGCTGTTGGACCTCATGCTGTGTGTTGATGTGTGAATCCGGCCCAGCTGTGATGTACAGCTCTGTGTAGATGTCATCCAGACGTTGGTCGACTTCTGACCAGCCTGGTTTCACACACAGATACTGGTCCTGGAGGTTTGATTGGAGCATCTGCTGGTAATATGTGATGAACCGTGGCTCTGGTACCGGAACCATCAGATCTGGGTCCAACAAAACACAAAGAAGACAAAGTGTGAGGAGTCAAAAATGTCTGGTTGCTTGTACGTGTTTGTGTTAATGAACATAATGAAACAGCCTAAAACACTAGAACTAGTGAAGAGAAGAACTGCTGTATCTGATTATTAAATTCTGGTCCACATTTAACAAACTTAACCTCCAACACATCAGTAAATGTGTGATTGTGTCTGTGATGTTAAATGTTGAGATAAATCCTCCTACTCTGCAGACAGTCAGCCAGCTCCTTCTTCATCCTCCTCAGGAAGTTCACTGTGATCTTCAGAAACGCATCTCTGCTGCTCCTCCTCTGCTCTTCATCCTCACCATGCAACTCCTCCTCATCCTCCCTCTGACTCTCTAAGCATTCTGGGTAATCTGGACTCAGAACCTTCTGGATCTTCTTCAGCTCCTTCTTCACAAATGTGACAATGTTTTCCTCCAGCAGCTGGAACAGAAACTATATGAATGACCTGATCCAACTAAAACCATGGAGCCAAACATCAGATCCATGTTGGACATACTGACATCCACTGGTCTAAAAAGTGCAGCATGGAGATGAATGAACACAACAGATGAACAGTAGTAGTTGTACATGTACAGACCATAAATATGGAGTCCAGCTGTGTTTGGTGCTGCTGGACAGACTGAGCACCGGGATCCTCTGAGCTCTGCTGGTCCACTCTGTGGAGGAACCAAGAAGAATGAGTCCACACAGAGACACACACAAGGTAAAGGTCCATGAAGTGATGTTGGATGTGATCAGTGAGTCAGAGACTCCCTGTAGTGGTGAAGGTTTACTGTCAGTCAGTTGCTTCAGCCTCAGCTCTGAACAACATATATCTCTGCCTCCCTCACTGAACAAGGCTGAAGTGTTGGAACAAGGAGTCTGCTGGGATCAGACTGGTTGTACTGGGCAGCTCCCAGTGGGAATATGTTGAACTAGGAACATTTTCCTACTTCCTACATTAATTCATTGTTGGACGTCGGCTCTGGTGTCGACACTGAGGACAAACAGTCGTCTCCACTGCAACAACATCACAACTAAAGTCTCCAGTAGTAACTTCAATTTACTGCTGCAAGTGAAGAAGCTTCAAGACATTTGACCAAAACCTTCATGTAGAGACATCAATAAACAGATTTGATCAGAGATGATCAGCTGCTTCCTTTGACGTCAGCACTTCATTAGAAGAGGAGCAGCGCCTGAGACCCTCTACAGGATCAGAGCTTTAGCTACTGCTGGATGGAGATTTGATCAATGATCAGAGTGAAGAAAGCTTCTCCTTCACATCAACACTTCAAACACAAATCAACCAGATCAAGAAATGGAAACAACACAAATGTTTATCATCAGAGAAAGTTTACATCAGATTGTTAAAAATGTTTCAAAGTGACAACAACTCACTCTGATACAGGTTGGTCTTTGAAATTAATAAAACGTTCATTTCACTGGTCGCTCTTGAAGGACACACAGCTGGGTCCAGGTCCAGGTTCAGGTTCAGGTCCAGGTTCAGCTGATCCTCGCCTCTGATGGGACCTGATAGAAAAACACCTACGGTGACTCTCACACATTGAGTCCTAAATGAGCAGTTACAGTAAATCAGTGATGTGTGTGTGACTTGGAGTCAGAATCATCACCTCTGAGCTTTGTTCTGGTTCTCATGGTCCCCACACAGACTGGTTTTAGAGGGAGGGGCTCCCTCCTCTCTGTCCTCACACTGATTCATGCTGCTGGATTCACACTTTCTACCTTCATGTGGAGAAGAAACACCAATCATTCATCTGCACATCAACTCAAATCCATCATCATCATCAGCTGCTTCTTCTGTGGTTTATATCAGTGTCAGCTGACACTCACAGATGAGTTTAATGTCTTTGGATTAAACTACTACCAAAATTGTCTGTCTGTGACGTGTGGAAAGAAAATGAAATGAAACTGATCTGCTTAAAAAAAACTTAGTATCTGAGCTGTTCATGTAGTATCTGAAAACAGTTTGATGTTTAACAGACATGTAAATCAGACACCTATAAAAATTATTATTTTCTCTACTGTTAGGTATGAGAATGGAGGGTTCATGGCTTTGGACTGATCACTGAGCGCTGTGTGGACAGTAGGAAGCGCTGTTGCATGGTGTAAATTGTGAAAAGGGAAAGCTATGAGCACAGTGCATGTGCTCCACAGTACAGTAATAAACGAGCACTGGCTTCGTCAAGACACTAGAGATGGGAAGTTCGATTCTTTTAACTGACTCAGATCTTTAACTCTAGAACAATAAAGTGAACAAATCTTTTCGAGTTACAGCAGGCAGCGCTGCGGTTCTGAAACACTACATACTGAAAACATCATAGTTTGCTTCAGCGGACAAATTATAATATACAAAATGCCACAAGTAATTTAAACCATTTGAAAACCAAGGAAAGCAAATACACGCCAGAAAAATTGTTCACCATTTTCACCATTCACCGTTCACACTCAGCACCATGCAGCTCCCTCTGCCCTTCTGACCACAACAAAGGGTCCACAACAACCCACAAGAGCAGGAGTACAGGGGGTCATCTCCGACTTTTTAAGATGATGTGTGTTGTGAGTCTCCTCCCAACCTCGGAGGGCGGCACTGAGTAACTGTTTCCTTCCGGGAACATCATTAACTTGGGGACTATTTAAGTGGAGGATGGAGACTCCTCCAGTTGTCAGTGTGTTATGGTGGACTCTCAGTTTGCATCTGGCTTCCTGAATGACGGTTGGTTTTGTGCTTAGTTTGGATCGTGAACAGCCCTGTTACTTCTATTTTGGCTACTCAGTGCAGCGACCTATCGTGTCCTAGTTTTGTTTGGTAGAGACTTCTGTTTTGTATTATTCCTCTGTCTGGTTTGTTTTGCCCTGCTTCGCAGTGCGCCTCAGTTTAGTTTATGTACCTTTTGCCTACTCTGTAGTGACCCTTGGTTTTGTGTAGTATAATAAATATATCGTTTTGTATTCTGCCATCCTCGCCTGTTACTGCTTTTGGGTTCTGTCCTGTCTGGTCTTGGTGTTTATAACAGTACACACTGACCAAACATGGACCCAGCAGCAGGAGAGGAGACCTGGCAGGTTCCGAGCCTAAGCAGTGCTCGTTTGTTACTAGACAGCCCACGCACTACAGCCCGAGCTGAGGCCTTGCGTACTCTGCGGGAGATCGGCAGTGAACCAGCGTCTTTAGAGACGATCCCGTCTTCCCAGGTTAGATTAGCCCCTCCCGACAAGTTTTACGGGGATGCCTCTCGTTGCAAGAGTTTCATTACCGCGTTGCGGCTAAAATTTAGAGTAGAGGCGGGGCTGTTCCGATCCGAAGGGGAGAAGGTGGCGTACTGCATCTCGCTGCTAGGAGGAAAAGCGCTAGAGTGGGGTGCGGCGGAATACGAGAACAACTCGGCCTGTGTCGCCACTTTCGAGGGATTCGCAGAGGAACTCACTTCCCTGTTTAACCCCGTCGCGCATCGCCGAGTGGCGGCGGCCAAACTGTTCCACCTGTTTCAAGGACGTTTCTCATTAACGGATTACGTGGTACAGTTCCGCACGCTGGCGGCCGGGTTGGATTGGAGACAAGAGACCTTGTGCGATCGTTTTTATGACGGTCTCGCGGAGGAGATCAAAGATGAGTTGGCGGGGCATGTACTTCCGGATAGACTGAGAGATCTTGTGGCGCTGGCGGTGGCGATCGGCCAGCGTTTCGCTCAACGCGAGGCGGAGCGGGGAGCGCTCCGTCGCAGCGTCAGCCGACTTCCATCGGCAGCCGGGTTTTCACACCACAGCGGAACCGGGCAGGTTCAGCCATTCATTCCAGGACGACGAGCGACGAGCGCAGGGACCCAAGCTGCAGCCGACGTGGGGGAATTCCCTACGTCACGTCCACGTCATCCGTCCCCCCGCCAGGTGCCGGGGGCTTCTCTCCAGGGCGCTCTCATGACAGAAAGGGAGGAGCCAATGGAGATCGGACGAGGTCACCTATCGACGGAGGAGAGACAGCGTCGTTTCAACTCCGGACTGTGTTTGTACTATGGGGGTCCGGGTCATCGCGCTAACCAGTGCGCGTTAAACGGCAACGCTCGTCAGCCGGTGGAGAGGCGCTGACGAGCTTCACCGTGAATTTAATCTCCCTCTCCAAACCATTGTTTCCAGCCACTCTGTCAGGACCTCTGTCGGCGCGAGAGCTTCCCGTGTTTGTGGATTCCGGAGCTGAGGGAAGCTTCATAGACAGGCAATTTGCTCAGGAGCTGGGGCTCAGACTGATTCCAGTACAGGACCCCGTGGTGGTCCAAGCGCTGGATAAACAGGGGTTGTAAGGAGGTACCTGTTCTGCTGGGCATGCCGTGGTTACGGACACACAACCCACACATTGACTGGGCAGCGGGGAGAATTGTGGGGTGGAGTTCTTTCTGTTTGGCTAATTGTTTGCGGGCGGCGGGGCGGATCATTAAGGAGCCTGAGGTTGAAACTAATGCAGAGATCGACTTGACCCGGGTTCCTGCATGTTACCATGACGTGGGGGCCGTCTTTGATAAGGCTCGCTCTACTTCGCTTCTGCCTCATCGTCCATATGACTGTGCGATTGACCTCCTACCGGGTTCCACGCCGCCGAGGGGAAGAATCTTCTCACTGACTAAACCGGAGCGGGAGGCTATGGACCAGTACATCGCGGAGGCGCTTCGCACGGGGCTCATCCGTCCGTCATCATCACCCGCGGGAGCGGGGTTCTTTTTTGTAGGGAAGAAGGACGGCGGTCTCCGTCCCTGCATAGACTATAGGGGCCTTAATAAGATTACTGTACGTAACCGCTATCCACTTCCCCTCATTGCATCTGCGTTTGAACTTTTAGAAGGTGCTACTATTTTTACTAAGTTGGACTTACGTAACGCCTATCATCTTGTCCGTATAAGGGAGGGAGATGAGTGGAAGACGACATTTAATACTCCCACGGGGCATTACGAGTATTTGGTCATGCCTTTTGGTTTGACAAACGCACCTGCGGTTTTTCAGGCCCTTGTAAATGATGTCCTGCGGGACATGGTCAACAGGTTTGTCTTTGTCTATTTAGATGATATTCTCATTTTTTCCAAAGACCCGCGACAACATGAGGTGCACGTGAGAGCAGTTTTGATGAGACTCTTGGAAAACCAGCTATTTGTGAAGGCTGAGAAATGTGAATTTCACACAGCTAAGACTTCGTTCTTAGGGTTTTGTTTGGAACCAGGGAAGCTGGCGATGGATCCAGGAAAAGTGGCGGCTGTGACAGATTGGCCGGAGCCGAGGGATCGTAAGCAGCTGCAGCGGTTTCTGGGGTTTGCCAATTTTTACAGGCGTTTCATAAGGAACTTCAGCAAGGTGGCGGCTCCTCTTCATGCCCTCACCTCATCGAAGGCTCCATTCGTTTGGTCGGCGACCGCGAAGGGAGCCTTTGAGCTACTGAAGTCCCGATTTACGTCTGCGCCCATCCTCTGTCTCCCTGATCCTCAGAGGCAATTCATAGTGGAGACGGATGCCTCCAGCACCGGAGTGGGGGCCGTACTGTCACAACGCAGCGAACAGGATGGTAAGGTGCATCCATGTGCATTCTTCTCCCGCAAACTGAACTGCTCAGAGAGGAACTATGACGTAGGCAACCGGGAGCTGCTAGCAGTTAAGCTGGCGTTGGAGGAGTGGAGACATTGGTTGGAGGGGGCAGAACAACCTTTTATGGTTTGGACGGACCACAGGAACCTGGAATATATCAAGACGGCCAGGCGGCTTAACGCGAGACAGTCCAGGTGGGCTTTGTTTTTTGCTCGGTTCAATTTCACCCTATCGTATAGGCCCGGCTCCCAAAACGGGAAGCCGGATGCTTTGTCTCGGAAGTTTGAGGAGGTCACAGAGGAGGAGCCGAGAGCAGAGGAGGACCGTATCCTGCGCCCGCTGACAGTGGCCGCGGTTACCTGGGACCTTGAGACGAGGGTGAGATCCTACAAACACTCGGTGCCCATTCCGGCTGGTTGTCCTCCTCGTTGCTTGTTTGTCCCGCCTCCTCTGCGCACCCAGGTTCTACGCTGGGGCCATGATTCGCGGCTGGCATGTCATCCGGGGGGGTCCCGGACGCTGGCGCTGGTCTTGCAGCATTACTGGTGGCCTTCAATGAGACTGGACGTTCGACGTTATGTGGCAGCGTGCGGTGTGTGCACGAGGAACAAGACGCCACATCGCGCACCCGCAGGGTTGTTGCGTCCACTGCCAGTGCCGTACCGGCCGTGGTCACACATCTCGATTGACTTTGTGTCAGGTTTGCCACCGTCTGAGGGTAAGACCGTCATACTTACCATTGTGGATCGCTTCTCCAAGCTCATCCACCTCGTTCCTCTGACCAAGTTGCCCACGGCCAAGGAGACGGGGGAGCTACTAATTGTCCATGTGTTCCGTGTACATGGCATTCCAGAGGACATTCTGTCTGATCGCGGTCCGCAGTTTGTTGCTGCTGTTTGGCGGGATTTTTGTGCAGCGCTGGGTGTCTCCGCCAGCTTGTCGTCTGGTTTCCATCCTCAAACCAACGGACAGACGGAGCGCAAGAATCAGGACGTGGAGACTATGCTGCGGTGTATGTCGTCCACCAGGCCGGCGTCTTGGGTCCGGCAGCTTCCTTGGGTCGAATACGCTCACAATACTCTTCCTTCCCAGGTGCTGGGGTGTTCCCCTTTTGAGGCTGGCTATGGCTATCAGCCCCCGTTGTTTCCTTCTCAGCAGGTCCAGGGGCTGGACGGGTCGGTGGGAGCCTTCATTCGGCGGTGCAAGGCGGTTTGGACCAGGACCCGCGACTTCCTTCTCCGGGGCCAGACGAGAGCGGCCATATGGGCTAACCGCCGTCGGTCCCCAGCTCCGGAGTATCGAGTAGGGGACAAGGTCTGGCTTTCCACCTCGAACCTGCACCTGAAGGGGGCTAAGCGGAAATTGGCACCCAGGTTCATTGGACCATTTGAGGTGACCAGGGTGGTCAACCCTGCGGCGATGAGACTGGCCCTCCCTCCCTCCCTGCGCGTTCATCCTGTCTTCCATGTATCCTGTTTGAAGCCGGTGGTGGACTGTGATCTGGCGCCCACCTCCAACCGCCCTCCGCCCGCCCGGGTGATCGACGGGGGTCTGGCTTATACGGTGCGGGAGCTGTTGCACTCCAGACGGCGGGGCAGGGGGCTCCAGTACCTGGTGGAGTGGGAGGGCTATGGCCCCGAACACCGGCAGTGGGTGGCGCAGAGGTTCATTTTGGACAAGGGTCTCATCAGAGACTTTCATCGGAACCATCCTGCGGAACCCTTCTAGGTCGCCGGGGGACGACCGTTGGGGGAGGGGCTCTGTTGTGAGTCTCCTCCCAACCTCGGAGGGCGGCACTGAGTAACTGTTTCCTTCCGGGAACATCATTAACTTGGGGACTATTTAAGTGGAGGATGGAGACTCCTCCAGTTGTCAGTGTGTTATGGTGGACTCTCAGTTTGCATCTGGCTTCCTGAATGACGGTTGGTTTTGTGCTTAGTTTGGATCGTGAACAGCCCTGTTACTTCTATTTTGGCTACTCAGTGCAGCAACCTATCGTGTCCTAGTTTTGTTTGGTAGAGACTTCTGTTTTGTATTATTCCTCTGTCTAGTTTGTTTGGCCCTGTTACGAACTCGCCCCGTCAGTTCCAAACCGGCAGGGTTTGACAGGGAACCTACTTACTCCTCCCGTCGGTTCCGAACCGGCGGGGCTTTGACGGAACCCTGGGGCAGGAGAGGGAATGCGGTGGAGAGAGACGGTGACAGCACCCGCTCCAAGCGGGGAGAACTACGGCTCTCACGGAGCCGGGAGGAGATCACGCTCACACTGAGCGGAGGCTTCAGGCACCACGGCCGACGTGCTTCCAGCACACAGCTCTCTGTGTAATCCCTCACACAGACACCTGGCCGCAACCGGCAGACCAGGTCGCAGGGAACACAAGAGATGGGGGAAGACCCCAAATGCACGACCCAACACAGAGGGTACAATTGACATTAACGGTTTATTTAAATATAACAAAAACTCACTGCACCGCAGGACTCAGTTCAACACAAAGGAAGAACTAAAAATCACTGCATTGCAGGAAAACGATAAACAACCTGATTCACTATCTAAAATTAAACGCTCCGTACACTACGGGCAAAAATCCTAAACCTGAAACATAAGACCTAAACATGAAACATAAGACACTCACAAAACTTACGTGGTGGGACAGGACATAAACAAAACCAAAACTCCTTGCATCACGACTCTCCTCAATGTAACAATGGGGTAGCATCCAGCTACACCGAGAGTACACACCAGCAATGAGTGAAACAAAAAACATCCCTTAAATACTAACACCACCAGGTGGGTCAACTAATTACAAAAAGGAAATTAACCTCCACCACAGACCCACATCAAAACCCCAGGAGCGCCTCTAGCGGCGCGGAGGCAGAACGTCACAGAACCCCCCCCTCAACGGCTGGCTTCCAGACAGCCGCCAAAGAAAACACCCGACCTGGGCGGGCGGAGGAGGAACAACACAGGAGGCGGGCAGAACACAACCCCTCCTCAAACAAAACAGGAGTCCATTAAATGTCTATAACAGTCCACTGCCTTTCAAGGCGGGCGACGAACCTCCTCCAGCCACCGCTGCAGAGGAGTAGGCAGTTTGACTGTCTCCAGACTGATGGTGCGACCTCTGGGCGGCCGCCGACGAAACATGAGCCCTCCAGGGGCTTGACGCGGCCGAAACCGTCTGTCCATCAGACGTTGAGATCCCCGTGGCGGCCGACGGCGTAGGAGGCAGCGCCACTGTGGCAGCTGTCGACGGCGAAGGCGAGGCCACCAGTCCACGAGGCAACTACGCTGCTCCGGACCACCGCCGGAGTGCAGGGAACCCAGCGGCGTCCTCCCTGGACCACCACGATGAGAGACAGGAACCGGCGGCGTCCTCCCTGGACCACCGCGACTAGAGACAGGAACCGGCGGCGTCCTCCCTGGACCACCGCGACTAGAGACAGGAACCGGCGGCGTCCTCCCTGGACCACCGCGACTAGAGACAGGAACCGGCGGCGTCCTCCCTGGACCACCGCGACGAGAGACAGGAACCGGCGGCGTCCTCCCTGGACCACCGCGACGAGAGACAGGAACCGGCGGCGTCCTCCCTGGACCACCGCGACGAGAGACAGGAACCGGCGGCGTCCTCCCTGGACCACCGCGACGAGAGACAGGAACCGGCGGCGTCCTCCCTGGACCACCGCGACTAGAGACAGGAACCGGCGGCGTCCTCCCTGGACCACCGCGACTAGAGACAGGAACCGGCGGCGTCCTCCCTGGACCACCGCGACTAGAGACAGGAACCGGCGGCGTCCTCCCTGGACCACCGCGACCCCATGTTCCACCAGGAACGGACGTGGCCTCCTCCGGACCACCATCGGGAACAGACGTGGCCTCCTCCGGACCACCATCGGGAACGGCCGTGGCCTCCTCCGGACCACCAGGAACGGCCGTGGCCTCCTCCAGACCACCAGGAACGGCCGTGGCCTCCTCCAGACCACCAGGAACGGCCGTGGTCTCCTCCGGACCACCATCGGGAACAGACGTGGTCTCCACCAGACCACCATCGGGAACAGACGTGGTCTCCACCAGACCACCACCAGGAACAGACGTGGTCTCCTCCACCAGACCACCAGGAACAGACGTGGTCTCCTCCACCAGACCACCAGGAACAGACGTGGTCTTCTCCAGACCACCATCAGGAACAGACGTGGCCTCCTCCGGACCACCATCAGGAACAGACGTGGCCTCCTCCGGACCACCATCAGGAACGGACGTGGTCTCCTCCAGACCACCAGGAACAGACGTGGTCTCCACCAGACCACCAGTACAAGACGTGGTCGAACGTGGCTTGGCGACAGGAACATGACGCGGTGATGCCATTGGAAATACACGAAGCAAGCCCACCCTCACACTACACTTGTAGGCCAGACGAGGTGCTGGCACAGGTGAGCCGACTCGTGATGCAGCAGGCAAACCGTTCGTTGCAACAATGTTCTCTGTCCTTTCAGCAGCCACACTAAAATCCACCTCCGATGAGGTACGTTCCTTAATTGTCCGTTTAAAATCCACCGTTCCATCACCCTGTCCCTTCAGCTCCCTCCATATACTCCGAGCCTCGGATGGAGAGAGACGAACAGCTCCGGGCACGGTCTCCATCTGAGTGACGGGAGCCGTGGGCGGAGCTACGGCAGACACCACTGCCGGTTGAGAGTCTGTTGGCGCCCTTGAATTAAAATAGTCCACCGCTGTTCTGGCCGCTGCCAAGAATCCAGACCGCAGTGCTGGATCCCGCTGTGATGGCGAGCGGCCGGCCAGCTGGGCAGCCAACTCCTCCCGTAGCGCGGGGAACCACGTGACCAATTCCGGAAATCCCGGAATTGCGTGGAACTGCGGCACGACACCAATTAGATCGTCCAATCGGTTAACACCATACAGCCGGTCCCATGGAGCCGGCGAGGTGCACGCAGCCCCGATATGATCAAAAAACAGCCCCCAGAAGCGAGGGCTGATCTGCTCTGAAGCAGCCGGAGCCATGGGGACACTCCGGTGCAAAACGAAACAAAACAGAGCGGGAAACAAAAGCACGCACACAAAACACAGACAAGCTAACAGACTAAACACTTAGCTGGCTAGCTAACCTAAACAAACACTAACTAAACAAACTATGGGTCGGCTGGGATCTGGTTTGGCTGGTGTGTTCTGTTACGAACTCGCCCCGTCAGTTCCAAACTGGCGGGGTTTGACAGGGAACCTACTAACTCCTCCCGTCGGTTCCGAACCGGCGGGGCTTTGACGGAACCCTGGGGCAGGAGAGGGAATGCGGTGGAGAGAGACGGTGACAGCACCCGCTCCAAGCGGGGAGAACTACGGCTCTCACGGAGCCGGGAGGAGATCACGCTCACACTGAGCGGAGGCTTCAGGCACCACGGCCGACGTGCTTCCAGCACACAGCTCTCTGTGTAATCCCTCACACAGACACCTGGCCGCAACCGGCAGACCAGGTCGCAGGGAACACAAGAGATGGGGGAAGACCCCAAATGCACGACCCAACACAGAGGGTACAATTGACATTAACGGTTTATTTAAATATAACAAAAACTCACTGCACCGCAGGACTCAGTTCAACACAAAGGAAGAACTAAAAATCACTGCATTGCAGGAAAACGATAAACAACCTGATTCACTATCTAAAACTAAACGCTCCGTACACTACGGGCAAAAATACTAAACCTGAAACATAAGACCTAAACATGAAACATAAGACACTCACAAAACTTACGTGGTGGGACAGGACATAAACAAAACCAAAACTCCTTGCATCACGACTCTCCTCAATGTAACAATGGGGTAGCATCCAGCTACACCGAGAGTACACACCAGCAATGAGTGAAACAAAAAACATCCCTTAAATACTAACACCACCAGGTGGGTCAACTAATTACAAAAAGGAAATTAACCTCCACCACAGACCCACATCAAAACCCCAGGAGCGCCTCTAGCGGCGCAGAGGCAGAACGTCACAGGCCCTGCTTCGCAGTGCGCCTCAGTTTAGTTTATGTACCTTTTGCCTACTCTGTAGTGACCCTTGGTTTTGTGTAGTATAATAAATATATCGTTTTGTATTCTGCCATCCTCGCCTGTTACTGCTTTTGGGTTCTGTCCTGTCTGGTCTTGGTGTTTATAACAATGTGAGGATAACCACCTGTTTCTAAACATTAGCAAAACCAAGGAGTTAGTGCTTGATTTCAGAAGGTCCTCTCCACCACACACACGGTGAACATCCAGGGCTCAGACACTGATACCTGGATGTTCACCTCAACAATAAACTGGACTGGTCAAACAGCACAGACGCTCTGTATAAACAGGGCCAGAGTGGCCTCCACCTGCTGAGGAGACTGAGGTCCTTTGGTGTGTGCAGACAGCTGCTAAGGACTTTCTATGACACTGTGGTGGCCTCAGTAGTCCTGTATGGAGTTGTGTGCTGGGGGGGGGGGGCAGTACAGGCAGAGACAGCAAGAGACTCAACAAGCTGGTTCAGAAAGGTTCTGGTTCTGTCCTGGGCTGCACACTGGAGTCCATGGAGGAGGTGGTGGACAGAAGGATACTGGTAAACTAACATCCATCATGGAGAACCCTCCACCCCCTGCACCACTGTAGAGGCTCTGAGCAGCTCCTTCAGCACCACACTGTTACACCCTCAGTGCAGGAAGGAGCTACTGCAGGTAATTCCTCCCCACAGTCATGAGACTCTACAATACAGTACTACAGTGACGCACAATTATCACGACCTGTTGTTTCCCTTTCTGTTGGCATTATACTGGTATTATTGTTGTTTACTGGTGTTTTTCTTTCAGTAAGATGCTTTCATGTTGCCAAAAAGTGATTATTAGAGCCAAAAGCGTTTGATCAGACACTAAATTCTGCCTTATTTTAAAAACATTGAGCTCTGCTTTGTTATATTTACAGATGTAATAAATATCTAGTCCATCTGATCTTTGTCTGTTTCTGCCTAAGATCAGTAGAACCAGCAGCACGCTGCCAAAAAGTGAGTGCGAATATCTTTCTGGTTTCAGACTGGTCCGAGAAGATGATCAGACGGACTGGGTGTTAACTAAATCTTTAGAACACATTTAAGGTTAAGATGAGGCAGAAATAAGGGTCTCATCAAAACAGAGGCTCGAATAACTTTTTGGCAATGTGAAGACAGCATCTTACTGGTTCTACTGGCCTCAGACAGGTACAAGCAGTGATCCAGGGAACTTAAATCTGTTAATTTAACCCAGTAGATGACAATGAAGTTAAAAATGAAGCAAAACAAGCTTCTGATCAAAAGATATTGGTTGTAATCACTTTTTGGCAACATGAACACAGCATCTTACTGGTTGTACTGATCTCAGACAGGTACAGACATTGATCAAGTGAGCTGAATGCTCATTAAATGGGTTAATATGAACAAGGAGAGCTCCACTGACTTAAAATGACACAGAAATAAGCTTCTTATAAATATAAATTGGCTGTAATCACTTTTTGGCAACGTGAAGACAGCATCCTGGTTGAACTGGTCTCAAACAGATGTACAGTAGAAAGTGATAGGATGTACTGGATGCTCATTAAATCTGTTAACCCAGCAGAGCTCCATGAAATTAAAATAAGGGAGAAAGTAGCTTTCAGTAAACAGATATTGGCTTTAATCACTTTGTGGCAACATAAAACCAGCATCTTGCTGGTTCTATTGGTCTTAAGCAGGAACAGACAAAGGCCTGATGGACTGGATATTTATTACATATGTAAGTATAACAAAGCAGAGCTCAGTGTATTTAAAATAAGGCAGAATTGATTGTCTGATCAAACACTTTTGGCTCTAATAATCATGTTTTGGCAACATGAAAGCATCTTACTGGTTTAACTGGTCTCATACAGGTAAATGTGGTGAAATAACTCGGTGGTCACTGGTGCAGTTTCAATCAGACACAAAATGTAAAAGAAACATGTTGCAGCAATATTGAGTTGTAGATCTGAGTCCTAGCGTCATGTCATAGAGTTAGTCACAATTGCTGTGAAGAGAATTACGATGATTATTTTGGTTGTTTAGACAAAATCTAAAAGACGTGACATCACTACAACCACTGAAAAACATGTAGCGGATTATATTTACAAGTTATGGCTGTTTGAAACCTAAATATGCAGCGGTAGTCTTACACAAACCGAGCTAAACGCCTTAACGAGGAGTTGCGCTCTCTCGCATGTGTCAAACGATTTCTGGCAGACAGTCACTTTGTGGCACGACAACGACAGTAAAATTCTGGCAGACAGACACAATACCAGTGACCCAGCAGCACACAGGCCTGTCTGATACTAGTCACTAATATATATTGCTTCCGAATGTGCCGCGTCAGCGCCTTGGTTGCACTGCGTGAAGAGTGTGTTACGTCCTTTTGGCCTGTAGGTGGCGATTGACTCCCACTTTTGGTCCTAAAACAGCGTAGTTGACTATGTCATATAGCCTCTTGTAGAACAACCAATGACAGGTCTTGGGTCGCCTAGTGGTTAAGATGCATGGCTGCAAAACTTTTTGTCAGGGGTTCAAGTCTGAGTGGAAGCAGTCTTTTAATTTTAATTATTGGAAAAACAGCGTCTTATCATCATCATGTGACTCAAGAGATGACAACCTTGTATTACTTAGTGCATGGATCACCAAGACCATGTACCGCTGGTCGCGTTATAGTATTTAGTATAGTTATGTTCGTAAGTAAGTTATGGCAAATTATGGCAGTTTAAAACAAAAAATAAGAAGCTGAATGGTGCGCCCTCCCACGTGCAGCGTTCGATTTGTGGCAGACAAGCTCCTGTAACCCTGATTTCCTGCTGTTGGTACGGGCTACACTTTCCTTTACGTTTTATTCTTCTTTAATGCACCACACCACACCACAGTACAGCACATGTACACTTTTTTCTTTACGCCGCTCTCACCCAACGCGCGTCACCTTTTTCCTGTCCCCCGTCAACAAGGGCAGGTAGGAACTAATGTTAATGACAGATAAAATCACAGTAGCTGAAATGTCACGTTTCCCAAACATAAGATAAAAAAATAAAAAGCAATACTAACTAAGGTTACACTACTACAATTTAAAAAAGTGAATAAGGATGATCTAGACCAGAGGTCTGCCACCGGTAACGCCCATGTTTCCAATGAAAAAAACAAACACTGGGAGACACGGAGGGCGGCAATATTAATCATTTGATAACATTCAACATTTGTTTTTTAATCCAAAGAAGACATATAAGTCAGGGCTCAGAGGTTTAACATTTTATATTTTATTGACAGAGCAACCCGTGCGGCATCACCAGTCAATCTGGAAACGCATTCATTGGTTAGGACACTTTAGGTGTGTGAACTGGGGAGGAGACAGCAGCAGCAACTGAAGAGCGACTGAGTTGATGTCTTCCCCGCTGACAGGCGCATTCATTTGATAATGCACTTACCTTGGCTGACAGTTCAGTTGAAAAACACACTGAATCTTTATCAAACCGTCCTTGAATAACATCTATTAACTGCAGTTTCTTCCTTGATTATCCATGATTATTATGGAAGAAGCGCAAATTATCGCCAGTCCAAATTGTGCAATTAATACTGTGTTTACAATAAAGGTAATAAATAATAATAATAGTATTTTCAAATTAAAATGCACTGCATATTTTAAACGAATGTCGAGGTACTACAAATAAATTAGACCAGAAAGCTGCGATAAATAAATACGAGAGTAAACACATGTAGAACAAACTACTTGCTTTACTTGCTTTTTTTTTTTTTTTTTTTTTTTTCTCCGGCGCCGGTCGAGCTGGCTGCTGGTCACAACAGCTCCTGTCCTCTTACTTCTATTTATTACTTTCTTCACTTATTTAAGTTTACCTTTCTAGTGTGTTGTTAGTAGCATTAGTGTACACAACCTGTACACAGCTTGTATATAGTTTTTCTAAGTTTGGCGCAGTACAAACGCTGTTTTAAAGCTACGATGTGCGTCGGGGTCAGAGCGCGCATTGTTTACACCGCGGAGCAGCTGATCGCGCTGCGCAGCGCCGTAGTTCTGCCCAGAGACAGACACGAGATCACCGCTGAGGTGCTGGTGAAGTCTCGACGTGGGCGCCGCGCCGGAAAACTACGACGGGAGAAAACGAGACGCTTCAGGCCCGCTGTCCCCTCCGTCATCATGGGGAACGTGAGATCTCTCCCCAACAAGATCGACGAGCTCGCGGCGCTCACACGGTACCAGCCGGAGTACAGAACGAGCAGCGTCCTGCTCTTCACGGAGACCTGGCTGACGTCACTCATCCCGGACTCGACTGTCGCACTAGACAATTTTCATCTGCTACGTGCGGACAGAACGGAGAACAGCGGTAAGAGGAAGGGAGGGGGTCTGGCTGTGTTTGTGAACACCAGGTGGTGTATGCCACAACATTGCACTGTCAAAATGAAGCTGTGTAACAGAGACATTGAGCTGTTAGCGGTGGGCTTGAGGCCATTCTATCTGCCACGGGAGTTCACACACGTTATAATAATTGCTGTGTACGTCCCACCCTCCGCTAACGCTGACACAGCTTCTGAGACCCTGCTCTCAGTCACCAGCAGGCTGCAAACACAGCACCCACAGGCCCTCTTCCTGATCTCTGGGGACTTTAACCACGCACCTCCTTCAGCTGCTCTGCCTACATACTGTACACCCAGTATGTGACCTGCCCCACCAGAGACAACAAAACCCTGGACTTATTCTATGCCAACACCAAAGAGGCCTACGCTGCATCCTCCCTCCCACCGCTGGGCAGAGCTGACCACAACATCCTGTATCTCCTGCCTGTGTATAATCCTGTTGTACACAGGCAGCCGGTGGTGCCCCGCACAGTGAAGAGGTGGACAGCTGAGAGCGAGGAGGCTCTCAGGGACTGTTTTAACACCACTGTGTGGACGGAGCTCTGCGACCCACATTGGGAGGACATTAACGCAATAACAGACTGTGTAACGGACTACATCAACTTCTGCTGTGAAAACACTGTTCCCACCAGGCGGGTTCGGTGTTTCACCAACAGCAAGCCATGGGTCACCCCTGATATTAAAGCTCTGCTAAAGGAGAAGAAGAGAGCATTTAAATCAGGGGACAGGGAGGAGCTGAGGAGGGTGCAGAAGGAGCTGAGGAGGAAAATCCGTGAGGGGAAGTCCAGCTACAGGAGGAAGATGGAGGAGCAGCTGCAGCAGAACAATGTGAGTGAGGTGTGGAGGAGCCTGAAAACCATCTCAGGCTTTAAAGCTCCACACCCACAGGCTGAGGGGGACCTGAGCTGGGTCAACGAGCTGAACTCACACTTTAATAGGTTTGACCAAGCACCCACTTACACCTCCCAGCAGCTGCCTCCGAACCTTTTGTCACCTCATACCACTGGATTACCAGCCCCCACAGCCCTTCACACCTTTACACAAAGCCCCCTACCCTCAGCCCTGATGACTGGCGACTCATCCCAACCACACCCCCTCACTTCACACCACACTGAGTCACTTCCTCAACCCCTCACTTCACACCACACTGAGACACTCCCTCAACCCCTATCCTTCTCCAGCACCCAGGTGAGAAGTGAGCTCAAGAAGATCAAGGCCAGGAAAGCAGCTGGACCAGACGGCATCAGCTCCAGACTCCTTAAGTCCTGTGCAGGCGAACTGTGTGGAGTTATGGAGCATGTCTTCAACCTGAGCCTCAAGCTGAGGGTGGTACCACAGCTCTGGAAGACCTCCTGCGTGGTACCAGTGCCCAAGACACCGCACGCCAAAGACCCCAGCAGCTTCAGACCAGTGGCTCTGACATCACACCTTATGAAGACACTGGAGAGACTGGTCCTGGGTCACCTACGCCCTGCGGTGGGAACCTACCTGGACCCGCTGCAGTTCGCCTACCGACACGGCATAGGAGTAGACGACGCCGTCATCTTCCTCCTACATCGAGCCCTTTCCCACCTAGAGAAGCCCGGCAGCACTGTGAGGATCATCTTCAACACCATCCAGCCGATGCTTCTGAAACACAAACTGGAGGAGGCTGGTGTGGACCTTCATCTGACGGAGTGGATTATGGACTATCTCACAAACAGGCCCCAGTTTGTGAGAGCCAGGGACTGTGTGTCTGACACTCTGACCTGCAGTGTGGGGGCCCCACAGGGGACTGTACTGGCCCCCTTCCTTTTCACCCTCTACACGTCAGACTTCAGACACAACACGGACAGCTGTGTTCTGCAGAAGTTCTCTGATGACTCTGCGATCGTCGGACTGATCACCGATGATGACAATGCAGAGTACAGAGGACTCACTCAGAACTTTGTGGACTGGTGCCAGCGGAACCACCTCCTGATCAATGCAGGGAAAACGAAGGAGATGGTTGTGGATTTCCGCAGACAGCAGGCTGCTGTCATCCCACCGATGCACATCCAGGGAAGGGACATTGAGAGAGTGGACTCTTACAAGTACCTGGGAGTGCATCTGAACAATAAACTGGACTGGACTCATAACACGGATGCACTGTACAGGAAGGGTCAGAGCAGACTCTACCTGCTGAGGAGACCGCGGTCTTTTGGAGTGAGGGGGCCACTCCTGAAGACCTTCTATGACTCTGTGGTGGCATCAGCCATCCTGTACGGTGTGGTCTGCTGGGGCAGCAGCATCACAGTGAGGGACAGGAAAAGACTGGACAGGATCACCAAGAAGTCCAGCTCTGTCCTGGGCTGCACTCTGGACACGGTGCAGGAGGTGGGTGAGAGAAGGGTCCTGGCTAAACTGACATCCATCATGGACCAGGTCTCTCACCCACTGGAGGACTCACTGTCTGCTCTGGAGAGCAGCTTCAGTAGCAGACTGATCCACCCTCGCTGTGTGAAGGAGAGATATCGTAGATCCTTCCTACCTGCTGCTGTCAGACTGTACAATCAGAACTGTTGACCACATCCCACCACAATCACTCACCCACTGCATCAGTGGTTTATATAGCAACCTGCTCTGCACAATATTTGTGTAAATCTGTGAACAATCATGTATATTGTTACCGGTACAAATCTTATACCCATTACTGTGCAATAACCCTGCAATGACCTCATACTCACTCTAACTGTACTGTACTGCTTTGTACTGTGCCAACACAAACTGTTCTGTACCTGTATTCTTGCTCATCTGTACTGCTGTTGTGAGAGGTAATTTCCCCACTGCGGGACTATTAAAGGTTTTCTTATTCTTATTCTTATTGCTGCATTAATGAGTCTTAGACCTGCAGCTGATCACGCCGCCCGATGCTGCCCAATCTCCCACAGAGCTTTGTCCCGGAGCTGAGGTATTCCTCACCTGCTGATCAAGTAGTAACAACACATTAGCATGTCTATGCGCCTCTACGAAGGAGGGGGAAGGGATGTGAAGTTTGCCTATGCGACTGTGAGCAAACATGAGACAAACCAAAGTTTGGTCGAACTCAGATCCAAGTCATCTGAGTACAAAGCACATCACATATCATTCGATCTTGTGTTTCATTCGAGCAGTCTGGAGCTCTCTGCTAAGACTGCTGCCCCATGACCCATCCACGGATGAGCTTCGATTAAAAATTAAAAGCAGAGGTTTTTGTTTTTCGTTTTTCTCTAAACAAAAAAACAGTTTTAAATCCAATTCCGTGTGTTTTTGTTAAAAATATTTTTGCTCGTTTAATTGGTTTGTAAGGCGGTGCTTTTATTCAAATCTGTTTGCCGCCCATAGCAAGAGACTTGAGAAAGCCGGTGAAGGTGGATGGATCGGAAATGAAAGTTTTGAAATGTACACAGGCCGAACAAGTGATTTCAACCACTCAGTTACAATGACACGCACAGTCAAAACAAATTCTTGCTACATCTAGTGCGCCACTCCCTAGTTTCTCTCGTAGCCTGCATTTCCACATCCATACATTTGTGTATTGGTCACTCTCTGTCTGGACACATGACTCCGAAACACGTCACGTGTTTGTGTAAGAGTTTGATGTCTCCACCAAATTATAAGCAGAGGTAACGAGAGAACAACTTTTTTTGTTTTCTGTTTGTCTTTAAACAAAAAAAACGTCAACTCCAATTCCGTGTTTTTTTTGTATCAAACAAACATTTTTGCCTGTTTTATTGGTTTGTAAGGCGGTGCTGTGATTAAAATCTGTTTGCCGCTCATCACATGAGAGGCGAAAACACCGGTGAAAGTGGCTGGATGGACGGATGGGAAATCAAAATGTTAAAACGTACACGGGCTTGATTGATCTCAGCCACTCAGTTACAGTGACACGTACAGTCAAAACAAGTCAAACTGCAGGTTTACAGACACAGATTAAATGCGTACGAACAAACATGTTGCTGTAATGCGTCGCTGTTGATCTGCTGAGTTCTGGCGTCCTGTCAAAGTTACGATCGACAACTGCTGTAAAACAAATTCCTATGATTATTACGGTTATTTACATAAAATCTACGACTATTGAAAAACATTCATTAACAAGTTGTGGAAGTTTAAAATCTAAATAAGCGTCTGTAGTCGCAGATGGACTGCGCTCTACGTCTTTACTTGGCCATGCCCATTCAAATTATATTAATTAAACCGCGACGCATAATCATGGTATTATGTGAAGTCAATATGTTGTATCAGATGTTAGAGCGGTGGGTGTGTACATATTCTTAAGATACGCCTTCTATTTAAAGATACGAAAAAGCTGAGGAGAATGAAAACAAGAACATCTTGCTGTTGTGGCGCAGGTCTGTTCTAAACGACACAGAACAATTATAACTTTGCAGTGAACAGAAAATAACTAAGCCATCAACAAGTTGTTGCTCTTCACACTCCCCACGTTTGAGCACACATCCGATACTTAATAGTAAAAACTTAATAGTAAAATAGGTCTGGTGTAATATATGTGTGACAGGTAGAAATGAACAGTTGGACCTCAGTTGTGCTGTAGTGCATTGGAGGCTTCTGATCAATGCTGCGCCACCTGGTGGTTAAAACGAGACTAACGTCCTGATTTTTTTCAGCCGGCTACAGGATTAAAAATCTTTAGTCAGCGACCCACCTGCTGCACCGTGGCATGGCAACGGTACTGCAGTGAGAACGCTAGTCACTTTGAATTATTATTATTATCATTATTATTATTATTATTATTTATTTTTAAATTTTATGATTATACAGGACCACAAAATCAAGTTGTTGTAGTTCATGCAATGCATATGATGCATTGCATGAACTACATGAACATAATGCATAAGTCTTTATTTAAACGTTTAATTAATGAAACTGGATATTGAATCAACACTTTTTAATAATGCAATTCCACTTGAAGAATGCATTTACAAAATGCATATTGAATTGTCAATTGCAAAATGCATTGCCATTTGAATAAAGACTACTGTACAAAAAACGAAATGCATTTTTTTTTTATTTATACATTTAATTAATAAAACTGAGATTGTGAATTGTATTTTGAGTCTGAAAAACTTCCATACAGGCAACGTTCAAACAGCGTCAGACTGATTGTAGTTAAACAATCAAAATTGTTTACATAGATCCTGTAGTGACGGAGAAGCCAAGGTGCTGCACCGTGGTCAAGTTAGTTTGACGTTGGGCACCCAACAGACATTCGACGGAAAGTACCTCGTGTTCGCTTCGCGGTCACAAAACCGCTCGGCACATGAAGATGTTGACTTAGGGACCGTCGATATATTATTTGGATTTTCACGAAATTAATTATTCAATAGCGTCCAAACCATATGACCTACTGGTTCAAAACCTTCTCCAAAATGTGTGTCTACATCTTCTTCACATGGCACAGCCATTGTGAAGCTCCAAAAACATTTTGGAGCAGGCTTTGAACTAGTAGGTCATATGGTATGGATGGTATTGAAACATTACAGTAATATCTATACTAAAATATTTCAGAAAAATATGCAACATCACTATTTCCATATAGAAATGGCTGTGCCTTGTGAAGAAGATGTAGACACACATTTCGGAGCAGGTTTTGGACCAGTAGGTCATATGGTTTGGACGCTATTTAAAAAAAAATTCTTGAAAATCAAAATAATTTATCGACGGTCCCTAAGTCAACGTCTTCATGTATGGAGCGGTCTCGTTCTGTGTCCGCGTAGCGAACACGAAACACGGATCGCTTGTTCAAACACGGACCGCTTGTCTGGAGGTACTTTCGATCGAATGTCTGTTGAAGGTCCAACGTCAAACCAACTTCAACGCGGTACGTGACGCTTCCTGCTTCAAACAACTGAACGACGAGCGTCACCAGTTAACGTGGCCGCTGGAAAGCTCAGAACACCGACAGGAAAGCAGAAAAGCACCACATCTCTGGACCTCAGTCAGTCTGAGCGGTCAGTACCATCGACTGTGAGCTCAGAACCAGGACAAATAACAACTCCTCACATCCGCTTCTGGTCAGTGTTAGTTTGACGGAAGTGGATCATGTCTCTTCTTCCTCTACATTAACAAACAGACTCAGTAACGGTAATGTTGTTAAACACTCACCTCCTCTTTTCTTCTTCTTCTTGGTGTTTATTTAACTTTTGTTCCTTCTGCTCTATTTTCTCACAATGGAGTGTGAACTCGACGACACTTTTGGTATTCGCGCCTGTACCTGTATCGTGTGAAGAATGAAACCTCTCTGCAGGAAACTGAGTGAGTTTCCAGGAACTAATTCTTAATGTGTGACGCAGCACGTAAACAGTGAATGTTATATAAAACCCGTTAAAGCCTCCAGCTGATCAGTTGGAGCCAGTAACATGTTTACGTTTTTCATCTCCTGATGTCTTTACTGCTTAAAGTGCACAGTGCTGTTCCTAGATGCATTGATAGAAATTAATTGAGTTGATTCCAGCTTGTATTTGTGTTATTCTCTACTGACCCGTGGGGCCGACTAAGCAGCTACAGGTTCAATGTCTTTGTCTCCAAGGTATTTAATTATTGAGACGTACACAATGATTTGAGCAAAGATGCAACATATTTTTAGATTTGTGTTGATTATACTTTTAACTATGGAAAAGTAAAATTGATTTGCTCTCAACTAAGAATTACACTTTGGAGCAAGGTTAAATTTTTAAAAATCATGGGTTCTCATGTTTTTGACTTGTCTAGGCAAAAAGTTAAAATATTGATCAGTATCCACATCAAAGTTAAAGATTTTACTGAATTTATGCCTGTGCTCTGAGGAAGAGCAAAACAATTAGCTGTAAAGTATTGGAGTAATGTCATAAGTAGGATTTTTTTCAGTGTAGTCCACCTGTGAGCAGCTACATGACAGTAGCTACCTCCTGTTTTCGGTTTGCCAGAATCCCTTTGAGGCCGACCGATAGTCCTCCTCCTGGGCCACCTGGGATGTACCAGTCTCACAGGTTAACATGACTGTGTAATTATTGACTTGTATAATTTATCAAATGGCTGTAATATAATATATGTGGGAAAAGTAACTGCTAAAAAAATTGACGAAAGAAAATGTGGCTGTGATACCTCTGAATTGTACTAAATTAAAATAACCTGACACCTGACAAAGTTTGTCTCAGAACAGAGGAACAAACACACACAGCTGTGAAGTTACTGGTTCCTCCACTTAACCGTGGAATATAACATGACTGACTTCAAAGCCAAGTCCTTCCATCATCAGCAGCAGCAGCAGCAGTCAGATGAGCTGAGGATGAAGCCAGTGTGTCATGAGGGATACATCCATTATCCCACTGATAACTGAGCAGGTTAGAAAGCACCAATAGAATGATTCCACTGGTCCACACATGCTCTCATACGTAGCAGGTACCGACTGTGGGAGGAGGAACAGGAGAACCAGCACAGACTCATGAGTGGAGAACAGATTAAATTGTACTGGTGAAAGATGGATTCATGTGTGTGGGGAAGTTGAGGCCCAGTCTGTGGTCATGTAGTGTCACTGCTTTCAGCTGCCAGCAGAGGACGCCACATGCACAACAGCTGAAGCTGTTTGCAGTGAGGAGGAAGTGAGTCCTGATGAAACTCTGACAACACAGACAGAAAGGCCAAGAGCCAAGTCAGTGCAGATAATGACTGACAGCTCACATCACGTGACGTTACACAAAATGCTGCTAAGGCTTTAAGACAACAAACATGAAGCTGAAGTTATTTTACAACAACCTACATGATTGTGCGGCACCCAGTGGGAAGTGTTTTGCCAGAAGTGGGGCTTGAACCTAGAACCCTCCTATTCCCAAGTCAGTGCTCCACCTACTGAGCTACATCTGCACAAGAATCACCAGGAAGATGAAACCTTTCTCAGTGTGAAGAGAACCAAGCGTGAAGATCATTTATTTAGTGAGTTTATATCCTGTTATTTGAGCCATCTACATGTACAGTATATGGTTCAAACACACAAACAACTTTGTCTTTAAGCCAATTGGTGTGTGTCTGGTAATCACAAACCGAGGTCCTCACACGCAACATGCTCACGTCCACGTTGTCTAATATGTGGCGTAACACTGGAATCTGTCATAACCTGGACTTTTATTTTGCCACTTCCTGTTTCATTTTCATGCATTTCCAGTTTTGTCCTGTCATGTTTAGGTTAGCTTTACTTTTTTGTCACTGATTTTCCAGTCATAGTAATCAGTCGTAGTATTTAGTCTCTAGTACTCACCATGTCTAGTTGCCAGATCGTTGTTTATGTGTTCCTCGTGTAACCTAGTGTCATCAATTACTGGCTTATAAATGATGAAAAAGTGAAGCTGCTAATTTCTCATAATCAAACCAAAGCTGCTTTATCTGTATTAGATTTTTGATTTTCCATGTCAATGAAACTATTAAAGGACTATTCAGCAGTGGCTTAAAATGCATGTTCTGAACTAGTTACTACTGTGTTTATAGTATATGGAACCAACACACAATAAACTAAACTGCCTGTTAATTGTCCATTTTATGATCTCTGGGTTTTCTCTATTCTTCTTAGAATCAAATCAAATGCAGCATCGCTGCTGTTCCTGCACTGAGTCCAGTCAGGAAACGTTCCTCTGAAACACCAGTCACACTTGATCCTGGTGAGACGCTGAAACCAGCTGTGTAGAACTCAGTGCTGTGGTTCTCCATGAGCCTGGACGGTGTGAGGAGGACACGGTGAGTCCTGGTGAGTCACAGTCACCTGCTTGTGTCCGTCCCTCCTCCACTCTCTCCCCCTGGGGGTTATTTTTGCTGTCATGTCAGGCCCCACGGCTCAGACCACGTGTACACACTGAACCACACACCCTCCGCCTGGTTCCACTCGTCCTCAGCTGACACTGTGACAGAGGTGCTGTGGGACCGAGCGGACCTCACCAAAGGAAAGTGGAGTGGATTCTGCTGTAAACTGAGACGAACAACAGGCTCACAGACAAACACATTTACACAGTGAAACAAACACACAGAGAAAGCTTGTTTTACTTCAGCATGACAGACACCGCGGCCGAGGACGACAAGGACCCTGATATTGAGCTTTTTGTGAAGGTGTGTGTTTTGGAATGTGGACACTTCTCTCCACCTTTCTCCGTCTTGTCCAGTATTTGACCTCTGACCTTAATTTTGACTGGGTCCACTATAAGTAGCATGTGTTTGAGTTTATGTTGAAGTGTGGCTTCTGTGGCTCATCTGATATTTCTGTTATTGTTTTCACCATGAATCGTTTTGTTGAAAGTTCCAGAAACTTCGTCAGCTGCAATCAAGGACCCCAGGAAATTTGCTAAACAATTTCTTTTGCTTGTTTTTTACTATTGAAACGTAACTCCCATGTTATTCTGTACTCCCTATAATGTTAAACTAGACAGCTTCAATTCTGAATCATCAAAACCGTCTTAGATTTACCATATTTTCTTTTACTGTTTAAACTACCTTTAACAGATAACCAATCATTCAATCAATTCAACCTCATAGACATAAACACAGTGGGTGACAAAGGAACAAACAATCTGATATGAAAACGCAACAAAGACAAACTCTTACTTGTACCTGTACCTACAGAACTAGAGTAAACATACTCAGTCCAACATACCACCTTTTATTAGCGATGGCCTGTTGAAACAAGAACTATCCAGGCCTGGAAAAATAGTTTCCCCCTTCAGAAAGTTGCCATCGGGAAGCAAACAACCTGAACTGCGCCATGTGATTTCTCACAGATGTCGTGTTTATGGTCTCTAACAACAAGGAGGAAACACTGAACCTAGGTTTTAGGCTCAGCGTGGATGATTATGATTATGTACTGTTTTTGTACTTTATTTTGCAGTTACTTTAAGAAGCCCCATGGTCAAAACAAAACTTAAGGAATCATTTTGTGGCGTAGGCGTGAGGATTATGCTTATATTTGTATAAGTATATTATATAAGTGTAAAAGATAATAGTTTTGACCGACGTTGGTTGCACCCTGAAGATCATTCATTTCCTTTGTAACAATAGACATTGTTGTTAAAGCCCTAAAGACTTTTATTGTGAAGGACTGTTAAGCTTCCGGTAGAGGAACGCATCGTGTTAGGCTAAGTATGTAGCCATGTTCGCTATAAACGTGACTGGCTTGAGTATAATTTACTCGGTGTGTGTTCAACAATTAGTGTCACACGGCACAACAGAACACCCTCTACCGGCATGCAGCCAATGAGGTTTCACTGTAATTCCCTCCAGGCAAAAACAGACACCAGTAAACATCCATACAGATGTTACTTCTATCTTGACCTTAACAACAGGTGCTGTTATCCTACTCATCACCTAATCACATATTACAGGGGCACCATAGAAAGCATCCTAACACTCAGCTTCACATCCTGGTTTTGCAGCTGCAGAGCCCAGAACCGTCAACGGTTCTATAGCACTGTCAGTACTGCCAGCAAAATTGTAGGTGCTCCTCTCCCATTCCTGAATGGGATTTATCAGCAACGCTGCACACACAGAGCAGCTTCCATCATGGGGGGTCCTCAGCACCCTCTCATGGACTGTTCTCTCTCCTGCCATCAGGCAACAGGTACAGGAGCATAGGCTGCAGATCAAGCAGGTATCTACCAAACTGCTGTGACTCACAACAAACTGCACCCCTTAAACTCATGCTAAACTCCTGTCCAGAAGTGAACTGCTGCTAATGTGTTTAGGTTTACCATTCTTTTCATTGCTGTTACGTTTAAACATGTATGTAATATATAATATTATATATAATTGTAATGGAAAAATTGTACTTTAATGCTTTTGTGTTCATTTCTGACTCTGCATAGTGACCATGCATTCTGTACTTGTTGATTAGATCCAGAACTGAGCATTCTCAGACAGACAATCTATCTCCCTCTCAAGGTGACCGATTGTTCATGGCCTGAGTCTGCCTTTTAACCCTGGGCTCTGGCTCCTTTCTGTCTGATGCCTCACCAGACCCAAGGCTGTAGCCTTGTTTATTCCCTGTGTAATATGAACATCTTCACCCACAGTGTGATAAGGAGATTCCACCAGGTCCAGGGAAAAAGGTTAAAAGGCAGAAGCAACTTGAGGATCGTGGGCTCTTTGCATCACACCTTCGTGGTGTGTGCACTGATCTCCCCAGCTGGTTTTTGGTTTGTTGATGTGCACGATCAACATCCATGCTTTTTATTTGCTTTCCCCATTATTTTTATTTTATCCTTTCTTTATTATTTCAATAGATCGCACAAAAGGACAACTCTCTCATCTGCTTCTTTATGGAAAAACTTCCACCACAGAAATATATAATAATGTATGGAAAGAGCACATGTTTCAAATTGGCTGAATATACGGTGATATAATTCAAAACAGCACAAACATTCTTTCTTTGTATTGGTATTAATATTCAGAATTTCTGAATTTGGGGTTTTCATTAGTTCACAGTTATAATCATCACAATTAAAAATTAAATAAACATTTTAAATATATCAGTCTGTGCGTAATCAATTAATATAATTTAATATATATATATATATATATATATATATATATATATATATATATATATATATATATATATATATATATATACGGCTCGCTGGATAGCTCAATCGGTAAAGTCACAGGACTTGCATGCGGGGGGTTCCCGGTTCGAATCCCCGTTAGGGCGAATAGGCATCCAGTGTGGGTCCTTGGGCAAGCTTGAAGGCAAGACCCTTCAAGCTACCGCCTACCTCATATCATGAAACACATGAGATACCGGCTCAGACGTCGCCCGGTCTAACAAGGTCTGCGTCAGGTGTTGGGGAACCAGAGCACCTTGGCGAGAAGTGGGCTACTGGAACAAGAAAGAAATGGCTGAGATGCGAGAACAAGGCTCTGTTGGAATGCTACTACTCAAGTAACCCTAGTCAGAGGGGTTACATGCAAAGAATGTGCGGTGAATGGGAACGGAGAAACCCACATTCAAGGCTGACGGCGTGTGTTCCAGTCAGTCAGTGTTCCAACATCCACAAACGGCAACTGCTATCACAACCTGAGATTGACGAGGTACAACACAAATGCTACGGCAAGGGGGAGCCAGGACGCCAGGTCAGAGGGGAGGTTTCATCATCTCCCCAAAAATCTGTCGGGGCCTTATCCTTGAAATTGGGTACGAAGCCCCAATAAGCACAGATACGCTGAGCGAGGCAGCGACTGACCTGAAAGATAAGATCATGGCGAGATTGAACAGGCAACCCCGAACCCCACTACAACGGCTAAGTGAAGTACCATCAGAAAGTCTCATGGAAGATGTGAATGCAGCATTGAGAGCGATCCCTACCACAACAATCACAGAAACCAATGAGCTGATATACGCTTCAGCATCAGTGATCCTAGAGATGCTTGGCTATAAGAGCAACCATGGGAGCCATGAGAAACAATACCCACCATGGAAACGAAGGTTGGAGGCAAAAATCAAGGCAGCTCGGAGGGAAGTGAGCCAAATGACAGAGGCCCAGAGAGGTGCAATGAAAAGACCAATGCCTAAGAGGTACAGCCAGATGACCATACCTGAAGCACTCGAAACTGCCAAGCAAAGGCTACAAGCCTTGGCCAGCCGCCTAAAGAGATACACCAGAGATAACGAAGCCAGACGAATAAACCGGCTGTTCGCAACACAACCTGCGAAAGTGTACTCTCAATGGCAGGGTAATAACAACAGAGCAGACCCACCAAGGCTGGAAACTGAACAGTACTGGAAGGGCATATGGGAAAGGGAGACATCACAGTGGCTGGTGGATCTGAGGGAAGACCACAGCAACCTCCCTGAACAGAATCCAGTGACTATCACAGTGGCAGACATCCAACATAGAGTCTCAGGTATGAAAAACTGGACAGCACCTGGCCCTGACATGATCCACGCCTACTGGCTAAAGAAGCTCACTGCAATCCATGAGCGCCTGGCAGCACAAATGAACCAGCTGCTAA
The DNA here is from genome assembly GCF_900634795.4 of Betta splendens. Classification (NCBI taxonomy): domain Eukaryota; kingdom Metazoa; phylum Chordata; class Actinopteri; order Anabantiformes; family Osphronemidae; genus Betta; species Betta splendens. The sequence continues at coordinate 21,793,187 of NC_040881.3, forward strand.
GGGATGGGACTCACCCTGAATGGCTAACCGAAGGGCGAACGATCCTGATAATGAAGGATCCCTCAAAGGGCACAGTCCCATCCAACTACCGGCCAATAACCTGTCTCTCCACAACATGGAAGCTCATGTCAGGCATCATCGCAGCTAAGATAAGTGGGCACATGAGTCAATACATGAGCGAAGCACAGAAGGGCATTGGTAAGGATACCAGAGGAGCCAAACACCAACTCCTGGTAGACAGAACAGTCGCCCAAGACTGCAGAGTGCGGCACACCAACCTGTGCACAGCCTGGATCGACTACAAGAAAGCCTATGACTCAATGCCCCACACATGGATCACTGAATGCTTGGAGCTGTACAACATCAACAGAACTCTAAGGGCCTTCATTGCAAACTCGATGAGGTTGTGGAGAACCACCCTTGAAGCCAATGGGAAGCCACTTGCCCAAGTATCCATCAAATGTGGCATATACCAAGGAGATGCACTGTCCCCACTGCTGTTCTGCATAGGTCTGAACCCCCTCAGCCAAATAATAAACAAGACTGGCTATGGATACCGACTCCGGAACGGGGCCACCATAAGTCACCTCCTCTACATGGATGACATCAAGCTGTACGCCAAGAGTGAGCGAGACATCGACTCGCTGATCCACACCACCAGGATCTACAGCTCGGACATCGGGATGTCATTCGGACTCGAGAAATGTGGGAGGATGGTGACAAAGAGAGGCAAGGTAATCCACACAGAAGGGGTCTCACTCCCAGAAGGAACAATAGCAGACATTGAGGACAATTACAAGTACCTTGGAATACCACAGGCAAACGGCAACCTTGAACAGGCAACAAGGAATGCGGCAACAGCCAAATACCTCCAACGAGTAAGGCAAGTCCTAAGAAGCCAGCTCAATGGCAAGAACAAATCCCGGGCAATAAACAGCTACGCTCTGCCAGTGATCAGATACCCTGCGGGAATAATAAGGTGGCCAAAGGAAGAGATACAGACCACAGATGTTAAGACACGAAAGCTCCTCACCATGCATGGAGGGTTCCACCCCAAATCCAGCACCCTGAGACTGTACGCTAGCCGCAAGGAAGGAGGCCGAGGACTAGTGAGCGTGAGAGCCACTATCCGGGATGAAACATCCAAGATCCATAAGTACATCAAGGATAAGGCCCCGACAGATGACGTGCTGAGTGAATGTCTCAGGCAGTGGAGAACAGAGGATGAGATGCTGGAAGAGGGACCATCATGGGAGGACAAGCCCTTGCACGGGATGTACCACCGGAACATCACTGAAGTGGCTGATCTCAACAAATCCTACCAATGGCTTGAAAGGGCTGGGCTGAAGGACAGCACAGAGGCACTCATCCTGGCTGCACAGGAGCAGGCCCTGAGCACCAGAGCCATAGAGGCCCAGATCTACCACACCAGACAAGACCCAAGGTGTAGACTGTGCAAAGAGGCCCCAGAGACGGTCCAGCACATAACTGCAGGGTGTAAGATGCTGGCAGGCAAAGCATACATGGAACGCCATAACCAAGTGGCTGGCATAGTATACAGGAACATCTGCGCGGAGTATGAACTGGAAACCCCAAGGTCAAAGTGGGAAACACCTCCCAAGGTGGTAGAGAACGAGCGAGCCAAGATCCTGTGGGACTTCCAGATCCAGACTGACAGAATGGTAATGGCGAACCAACCAGACATTGTGGTGGTGGATAAAGAGCAGAGGAAAGCCGTAGTGGTGGATGTGGCAATACCAAGCGATGGCAACATCAGGAAAAAGGAACATGAGAAACTAGAGAAATACCAAGGGCTCAGAGAAGAACTGGAGAAGGCTTGGAAGGTGAAGGCCACAGTGGTGCCTGTGGTGATCGGAGCACTAGGGGCTGTGACCCCCAAACTGGAGGAGCGGCTACAACAGATTCCTGGAAAAACATCCGACATCTCAGTCCAGAAAAGTGCAGTCCTAGGAACAGCAAGGATACTGCGCAGAACCCTCAAGCTCCCTGGCCTCTGGTAGAGGACCCGAGCTTGGAAAGTGGATGAGACCACCCGCGGAGGGTGAGAATAGAGTGTATATATACACACACAACAAATACACACTCTATTCTCACCCTCCGCGGGTGGTCTCATCCCCTTTCCAAGCTCGGGTCCTCTACCAGAGGCCAGGGAGCTTGAGGGTTCTGCGCAGTATCCTTGCTGTTCCTAGGATTGCACTTTTCTGGACTGAGATTTCGGATGTTTTTCCAGGGATCTGTCGTAGCCACTCCTCCAGTTTGGGGGTCACAGCCCCTAGTGCTCCGATCACCACAGGCACCACTGTGGTCTTCACCTTCCAAGCCTTCTCCAGTTCTTCTCTGAGCCCTTGGTATTTCTCTAGTTTCTCATGTTCCTTTTTCCTGATGTTGCCATCGCTTGGTATTGCCACATCCACCACTACGGCTTTCCTCTGCTCTTTATCCACCACCACAATGTCTGGTTGGTTCGCCATTACCATTCTGTCAGTCTGGATCTGGAAGTCCCACAGGATTTTGGCTCGCTCGTTCTCTACCACCTTGGGAGGTGTTTCCCACTTTGACCTTGGGGTTTCCAGTCCATACTCCGAGCAGATGTTCCTGTATACTATGCCAGCCACTTGGTTATGGCGTTCCATGTATGCTTTGCCTGCCAGCATCTTACACCCTGCAGTTATGTGCTGGACCGTCTCTGGGGCCTCTTTGCACAGTCTACACCTTGGGTCTTGTCTGGTGTGGTAGATCTGGGCCTCTATGGCTCTGGTGCTCAGGGCCTGCTCCTGTGCGGCCAGGATGAGTGCCTCTGTGCTGTCCTTCAGCCCAGCCCTTTCAAGCCATTGGTAGGATTTGTTGAGATCAGCCACTTCAGTTATGTTCCGGTGGTACATCCCGTGCAAGGGCTTGTCCTCCCATGATGGTCCCTCTTCCAGCATCTCATCCTCTGTTCTCCACTGCCTGAGACATTCACTCAGCACGTCATCTGTCGGGGCCTTATCCTTGATGTACTTATAGATCTTGGATGTTTCATCCTGGATAGTGGCTCTCACGCTCACTAGTCCTCGGCCTCCTTCCTTGCGGCTAGCGTACAGTCTCAGGGTGCTGGATTTGGGGTGGAACCCTCCATGCATGGTGAGGAGCTTTCGTGTCTTAACATCTGTGGTCTGTATCTCTTCCTTTGGCCACCTTATTATTCCCGCAGGGTATCTGATCACTGGCAGAGCGTAGCTGTTTATTGCCCGGGATTTGTTTTTGCCATTGAGCTGGCTTCTTAGGACTTGCCTTACTCGTTGGAGGTATTTGGCTGTTGCCGCATTCCTTGTTGCCTGTTCAAGGTTGCCGTTTGCCTGTGGTATTCCAAGGTACTTGTAATTGTCCTCAATGTCTGCTATTGTTCCTTCTGGGAGTGAGACCCCTTCTGTGTGGATTACCTTGCCTCTCTTTGTCACCATCCTCCCACATTTCTCGAGCCCGAATGACATCCCGATGTCCGAGCTGTAGATCCTGGTGGTGTGGATCAGTGAGTCGATGTCTCGCTCACTCTTGGCGTACAGCTTGATGTCATCCATGTAGAGGAGGTGACTTATGGTGGCCCCGTTCCGGAGTCGGTATCCATAGCCAGTCTTGTTTATTATTTGGCTGAGGGGGTTCAGACCTATGCAGAACAGCAGTGGGGACAGTGCATCTCCTTGGTATATGCCACATTTGATGGATACTTGGGCAAGTGGCTTCCCATTGGCTTCAAGGGTGGTTTTCCACAACCTCATCGAGTTTGCAATGAAGGCCCTTAGAGTTCTGTTGATGTTGTACAGCTCCAAGCATTCAGTGATCCATGTGTGTGGCATTGAGTCATAGGCTTTCTTGTAGTCGATCCAGGCTGTGCACAGGTTGGTGTGTTGCATTCTGCAGTCTTGGGCGACTGTTCTGTCTACCAGGAGTTGGTGTTTGGCTCCTCTGGTATCCTTACCAATGCCCTTCTGTGCTTCGCTCATGTATTGACTCATGTGCCCACTTATCTTAGCTGCGATGATGCCTGACATGAGCTTCCATGTTGTGGAGAGACAGGTTATTGGCCGGTAGTTGGATGGGACTGTGCCCTTTGAGGGATCCTTCATTATCAGGATCGTTCGCCCTTCGGTCAGCCATTCAGGGTGAGTCCCATCCCTTAGCAGCTGGTTCATTTGTGCTGCCAGGCGCTCATGGATTGCAGTGAGCTTCTTTAGCCAGTAGGCGTGGATCATGTCAGGGCCAGGTGCTGTCCAGTTTTTCATACCTGAGACTCTATGTTGGATGTCTGCCACTGTGATAGTCACTGGATTCTGTTCAGGGAGGTTGCTGTGGTCTTCCCTCAGATCCACCAGCCACTGTGCATCACTGTTGTGTGATGCCTCCCTTTCCCATATACCCTTCCAGTACTGTTCAGTTTCCAGCCTTGGTGGGTCTGCTCTGTTGTTATTACCCTGCCATTGAGAGTACACTTTCGCAGGTTGTGTTGCGAACAGCCGGTTTATTCGTCTGGCTTCGTTATCTCTGGTGTATCTCTTTAGGCGGCTGGCCAAGGCTTGTAGCCTTTGCTTGGCAGTTTCGAGTGCTTCAGGTATGGTCATCTGGCTGTACCTCTTGGGCATCGGTCTTTTCATTGCACCTCTCTGGGCCTCTGTCATTTGGCTCACTTCCCTCCGAGCTGCCTTGATTTTTGCCTCCAACCTTCGTTTCCATGGTGGGTATTGTTTCTCATGGCTCCCATGGTTGCTCTTATGGCCAAGCACCTCGAGGATCACTGATGCTGAAGCGTATATCAGCTCATTGGTTTCTGTGATTGTTGTGGTAGGGATCGCTCTCAATGCTGCATTCACATCTTCCATGAGACTTTCTGATGGTACTTCACTTAGCCGTTGTAGTGGGGTTCGGGGTTGCCTGTTCAATCTCGCCATGATCTTATCTTTCAGGTCAGTCGCTGCCTCGCTCAGCGTATCTGTGCTTATTGGGGCTTCGTACCCAATTTCCGGTTGGGGAGATGGTGAAACCTCCCCTCTGACCTGGCATCCTGGCTCCCCCTTGCCGTAGCATTTGTGTTGTATCTCGTCAATCTCAAGTCGTGATAGCAGTTGCCGTTTGTGGATGTTGGAACACTGAGCTAGTAGTTGCTTCGCCGTCAGCCTTGAATGTGGGTTTCTCCGTTCCCATTCACCGCACATTCTTTGCATGTAGCCCCTCTGACTAGGGTTACTTGAGTAGTAGCATTCCAACAGAGCCTTGTTCTCGCATCTCAGCCATTTCTTTCTTGTTCCAGTAGCCCACTTCTCGCCAAGGTGCTCTGGTTCCCCAACACCTGACGCAGACCTTGTTAGACCGGGCGACGTCTGAGCCGGTATCTCATGTGGTTCATTGTCTCTCATGATATGAGGTAGGCGGTAGCTTGAAGGGTCTTGCCCAAGGACCCACACTGGATGCCTATTCGCCCTAACGGGGATTCGCCACGGCGCAGCGAGTGCGTCGCTGACTAAAGATTTTTAATCCTGCAGCCGGCTGAAAAAAATCAGGACGCTAGTCTCATTTTCACCACCAGGTGGCGCAGCGTTGATTAGAAGCCTCCAAAGCACTACAGCGTAACTGAGGTCCGACTGTTCATTTCTACCTGTAACACACATATATTACACCAGACCTATTTTACTATTAAGTCTTTACTATTAAGTATCTGTTGTGTGCTAAAACATGGGGAGTGTAAAGGGCAACAACTTGTTGATGGCTTAGCTGTTTTCTGTTCACTGCGAAGTTATAATTGTTCTGTGTGGTTTAAAACAGGCAGCGCCACAGCAGCAACACGTTCTTGTTTTCATTCTCCTCAGCTTTTTCGTGTCTTTAAATAGAAGGCGTCTCTTAAAAATATGTACACACCCACCGCTCTAACATCCGATACAACACATTGACTTCACATAAAACCATGATTATGCGTCGCGGTTTAATTAATATAATTGAATGCGCAAGTAAAGACGTAGAGCGCAGTCCATCTGCGACTACAGCCGCTTATTTAGGTTTTAAACTTCCACAACTTGTTAATTAAGGTTTTCCAATTGTCGTAGATTTTACGTAAATAACCGTAATAATCATAGGAATTTGTTTTACAGCAGTTGTCGATCGTAATTTTGACAGGACGCCAGAAATCAGCAGATCTACAGCGACGCATTACAGCAACATGTTTGTTCCTACGCGTTTACTCTGTGTCTGCAGAACTGCAGTTTGACTTGTTTTGACTGTGCGTGTCATTGTAACTGAGGCTGAGAGACTTATTCGACCAGTGTACGTTTCAACATTTTCATTTCCCATCCGTCCATCCAGCCACTTTCACGGCGTTTTCGTTTGTCTTTCGATGAGCGGCAAACGGATTTTAATCAAAGCACCGCCTTACAAACCAATAAAACAGGCAAAAATATTTGTTTTTTACAAAAAGACACGGAATTGGAGTTAATATGTTTTTTATTGTTTAGAGACAAACGGAAAACAAAAAGTCGTTCTATCGTTACCTCTGCATATAATTTGGTGGAGACATCAATCTCTTACACAAACACGTGACGTGTTTCGGAGTCACGTGTCCAGACAGAGAGTGACCAATATACAAATGTATGGATGTGCAAATGCGGGCTACGAAAGGAACGGGGCAGTGGTGCACGAGATGTAGCGAGAATTTGTTTTGACTGTGCGTGTCATTGTAACTGAATGAGTGGCTGATGTGACTTATTCGGCCCGTGTATGTTTCAAAACTTTGATTTCCCATCCGTGTATCTATCCTGAATAAAAGCACCGCATTACAAACCAATAAACCGAACAAAAATATTTTTAACAAAAACACGGACTTGAATTTAAAGCTGTTGTTTCGTTTAGAGAAAAACGAAAAACAAAAAACCTCTGCTTTTAATTTTTAATGGAAGCTCATCCGTGGACGGGTCGCGGGGCAGCAGTCTTAGCAGAGAGCTCCAGACTGCCGCTCGAATGAAACACGAGATCGAATGATATGTGATGTGTTTCGTACTTAGATGACTTGGATCTGAGTTCGACCAAGCTTTTGCTTGTCTCATTTTTGCTCAGAGGCGCAAAGGCAAACTTCTCATCCCTCCCCTCCCCCGTAAAGCCGCATAGACATGCTAATGTGTTGCTACCACTCCATCAACAGGTGAGAAATACTTCAGCTCCGGGACAAAGCTCCGTGGGAGACTGGGCAGCATCGGGCGGCGTGATCAGCTGCACGTCTAAGACTCATTAATGCAGCAAGTAGTTTGTTCTACATACGTTTACTCTGCAAAAATAAACGTATGTATTTATCGTAGCTTTCTGATCTAAGTTATTTGTAGCACTTCGACATTCGTTTAAAATATGCAGTGCATTTTAAAATGAAAATACTATTATTATTATTTATTACCTTTATTGTAAACACAGTATTAATTGCACAATTTGGACTGGCGAAGATTTGCGCTTCTTTCATAATAATCACGGATAATCAAGGGAAAAACTGCAGTTCATAGATGTTATTGAGGGACGGTTTGTAAAGATTCAGTGTGTTTTTCAACTGAACTGTCAGCCAAGGTACGTGCATTATCAAATGAATGCGCCTGTCAGCGGGGAAGACATCAACTCTATTCAGTCGCTCTTCCGTCGCTGTTGCCGTCTCCTCCCCAGTTCACACACCTTAACACTAGGACTACTGGGTTTTCTAAATATACCAGTTCCTACTACAAGGTGTTCCTACGAAGTTAACCAGCTGTTTATTTCGTTATTAATCATTTCACCTGTACCACATAAAGTCATTGCAGAGCTACAGCCGTGTTCCTACGAAGTTAACCAGCTGTTTATTTCGTTATTAATCATTTCACCTGTACCACATAAAGACATTGCAGAGCTACAGCCGTGTTCCAGCCAGTGTTAACCAGCTGTTTATTTCGTTATTTCCTCTTTAATGTCCGTCTGGTGAATGAAAGGCAAACATTATTTTTATTTACAAAAAAAATTAAAACGTTTACATGTGATTTGTAAATGCTGCACTGAGCTCCTTTGCTTTGACGAGTTTTGTGTCTACATGAAAGCGGGCAGAACAACGTCCGAACCAATGAATACGTTTCCAGATTGACCGGTGATGCCGCACGGGTTGCTCTCAGTTAAAACAGCTGTTTGAAGCAGGGAAAAGCGAGTTAGCTGTCCTTGTCGATGCCTTGACAATGTTTTAGCATCGGTTAGATCTCTGAGCCCCGACTTTTATGTCTTCTTTGGATTAAAAAACAAATGTTGAATGTTCTCAAATAATATAATATTGCCGCCCTCCGCGGCTCCCAGTGTTTGTTTTTTTCATTTAAAACGTGGGTGTTACCGGTGGCAGACCTCTGGTCTAGATCATCCTTATTCACTTTTTTAAATTGTAGTAGTGTAAACTTAGTTAGTATTCCTTTTTATTTTTTTTATTTTATGTTTGGGAAACGTGACTTTTCAGCTACTGTGATTTTATTTGTCATCAACATTAGTTCCTACCTGTCCTTGTTGACGGGGGACAGGAAAAAGGTGACGCGCGTTGGATAAGAGCGGCGTAAAGAAAAAAGTGTACATGTGCCGTACTGTCTTGCCGTGTGGTGCATTACAGAAGAATACCACGTAAAGAAAATTGTAGCCCGTACCAACAGCAAGAAATCAGGGTTACAGTAGCTTGTCTGCCACAAATCGAACGCTGCACGCGGGAGGGCGCACCGTTCAGCTTTTTATTTTCGGTTTTAAACTGCCATAATTTGCCATAATTTACTTACGTTCATAACTTCATACTATAACGCGACCAGCGGTTCATGGTCTTGGCGATACATGCACTAAGTAATACAACGTTGTCATCTCGTGATTTCCAATAATTAAAATTAAAAAACTGCTTCCACTCAGACTCGAACCCCGGACAAAACGTTTTATTGCCATGCATGTTAACCACTAGGCCACCAAAGATCTGGTCATTGGTTATTCTACAAGAGCCTATTATGACGTAAGCAACTACGGTGTTTTAGGACCAAAAGTGGGAGTTAATCGCCACCTACAGGCCAGAAGGACGAAACACACTCTTCCCGCAGTACAAACCCGGCACTGACGCGGCAGTTTTGAATCCCAAACACGGTGGGGGTAGACACTTTTACCGGCTGCCTCTGTATATATATATATATATATATATATATATATAAATATATATATATATATATATATGGTGTAGAACTGTATATGTATATATATATGCCACAGACAGTTCTACACCAGTTCTACACCAAAGGAATCCCAGGTACTTCGTCAAAGTAAACAGAGAGAAACGGAAAACTAATTGTCTCGTTTCCGCTCAGATTATTTAGGAACCACTAACACATGGGAGCACCGCGAGGATCACCTAAACTAACAATATTTACCCTTACGGTGCAGATGCTGCAAACTGCGCTCGCCCTCACTCCCAGGATGAGGCTGGTGGTGGAGAAACTCTAGTAGAAAGTGGACATGACACTTGTTATGGGAAAAATTGTGTCTTCCTTACTTCTATGCAGTTATTATACGATTTATGACTTATGTTCTGCCTTTAATATTTTATCTTTTGTCTTACTGTATGCATTTGACATTTCACCTACATTGTTCAATGGTTGTCTCTGCCTGACTCTCAACTCTAGCTCCCAAACCCAAGGTCGGGGAGTTGTGTCTCTGTCTGTTGAGACTTGGTGCTCCTTTCTCACAGATAGTCGGACGTCAGCGATGCAGGTGTGAGAATGTAAATATCTTCACACACACTGCGACAGGGAGGAGATGGTGCATGTAATTTGATTGGGTTAGAAAGACATTCCACCCTAGTCAGACAGAGAAGCTAAAAGGCAGAAGCAACTTGAGTATCGTGGGCTCTTTGCATCACACCTTCGTGGTGTGTGCACTGATCTCCCAGCTGGTTTTTGGTTTGTTGATGTGCACGATCAACATCCATGCTTTTTATTTGCTTTCCCCATTATTTTTATTTTCTTTATTATTTCAATAAATCACACAAAAGGACAACTCTCTCATCTGCTTCTTTATGGAAAATTTCCACCACAAAACCACAGTACAAAAGTTGTTTAGTTATTAATGTGTTAGCCTAAGGTACATCCCTGCTTCTTATTTATTTTGCTCCAATTGTTTACTTAACAGATTTGCTTGGTTTCAGCAGCTGGTTGCACCCCTTACTAAGAGTATATATATTCTATATATACTCCTCTTGTTAAAGCAAAGCTGTCCATCACAATATGGCATTCAGCGTAAGATATGCTGCTTGTTAAACTGCTGGACAGTTAAAAAAAAAAAGGAGATCTCCATGCAGGTGATCCATTTTCCACACCGCTTATTCCCATATGCGGGGTCGCGGGGGTGCTGGAGCCTAACCCAGCTGGCTATGGGCGAGAGGCGGGGTACACCCTGTGCGACGGGACACACACACACAGACATACAACCATTCACACAAACTCACACCTAATGCAGATGGGAGGAAGCCGGAGAACCTGGAGAGAACCCACTCAAACACAGGCAACGTGTAAACGCCACACAGAAAGGCACCAGGGCCACCTCCGGGAATCGAACCTGGCTGTGAGGCAACGGTGCTACCCACCGCACCACCATGCCGCCCGTGCGTAAGTACCGTTAAGTACTTTTTATAATATTGACCTAGACAGCATTCATTCTGAATCATAACAGTCCAAATTTACCTTATCTACCTTTAACACATAACCACTATCATTCAATTAATTCAATCTCATAAACCTCAATCACATGCTGTAGAAAAAAACTGTCTAAAATAACCGGTCTTCCGTAATAACTCGTGACCAAATTCTGAACGCTGCACTGGTTGCTCTTAGTGACGGCAGCAGTTTGAAGCAGGAAGAAGCATGTTATCTGTCCATGACGATGCCGTGTAAATGTTGTGTTAATGTCTTGTCTGTACACGATTTAAGTAAATGTAGTTGTACAAGAAACAACCTGACGCAGTTTGAACGTCGCTCGTGTTGTAGTTACATGACTTAAAAGAGGAAGTGAGTCTGCTCCTGAATTGCTACGCTCTGCTTTCAATAAAGAATCAAATGTGAAACCTCTGCATTTTGTCTTTGGAGCCATGATTGAGTTTAACCAACATCAACAAAAACAATATTATCAAACACTTGTTCATTTAACTGTGAAATTAGCTAAATAAGTCGTAATTAATGGAATTCTATCTATTGGTTTAACTTGTTTTTGTCACAAACACACGATGGAGGAAGGACCCAAATGCACAGCGTCAACTTGAGTAAGAACAATAGTTTAATGGTCAAGTTCAGGCAGGCAGAGGTCATACATGGTGCAGGCAAAAACAGGATCCGACGGGGAGTAGGCGAGGTCAAAAACAGGCAATGGTCAGACTTACGGCTCAGGACTGTCAAAGGCTGGACTAGAGACAAGGTAGGGTAACAAAACTGGGTCATACAGGAACATGAGATACAAGATAATGCTGGAATGCTGGTCAAGACAATGCAGGCAATCTAGCAAGGTGCTATGGTGAGAGGTGGTGCTTAAATACAGGTGAGTAGATTACTAGTAGGAAACAGGTGAGTTAACTAAAACTGGAAAGAAAGCTGGATTAACTGGATATGAATGCTGGGCAGGAAGTGGTACAAAAATAAAACCGGAAATGAGTATGACAGTGAATAATCGTGAACTATGACAGTTTTGTCGCATTTGTGTTAGAGTCACCATCACTTCAATGAAGCCGGCAGCTTCTCTCATTCATTCTGGTCAATTTCTAAAGTTATTCAATGACTTCTTGTTTTTGTTTTCTTGTTTGTGAGCTTTTCTGTACGACATCAAACTGTTATTGGTAAAGAAAATAAAGAAAATGAAAAGTAAAATGTCAAAGAGCAGCAACGAGGACACAGGTTATACAGGATAGATTCTTTATTAACAATCTGTCTGTGACCAGAACGTCTACTTCATATTACAACACTAGAGCATTAATGTGTGAAAACACTGTTTATACAAAAATGAAAGCGAGTTAGTGAATTATACGCATAAAAATATTTTAGGTTTTTTGACAGAATTACAGTCAACCCTGTCCCCGATATCTAACTACTGCACCACACACTTCATTTCCAACATGATCCTGGTGGACTGGACACAGAGCAGCTGGTCTCAGATCAGTTCACACAGAGTCGTCTCCACTGGTTCTGGTTCCTCTGTCAGTCAGTTGTGGATGAAGCACTGCTCCCAGTAACATCAACCAGTCAGAACCTCTACACACACTGCTGCTGCTTCTACATCTGGATCATCTCCAGCTGCAGAGAGAATGAGAGCAGAGAGCAGATCAGTGAGTGTCTACAGAGACTCCCTTCATCATCTGTCACATCCAGGACAAAGAGCAGCAGGACTTCATCATCACATCATCACATCACAGCAGAAGTGGAGCAGCTGTTAAGCTTCCTTTTAGCTCATTGGCCTGAGCTCAGTTGGTGTCGGACTTGGAAGGCAAAGTCTGTGGTTCGATTCTTTGTCTTTGTGTGTCCTTCAGTGAGACCCAAATGCAGGAAACAAATTTAAGGAAAACGTCAACTAAAATATTAACAAAAAATTCTGCTGACTCTGCACATTTCCCTCCAGTCCACAGTGAAACAAACTGCTGAGTCATGGCTTTAGAGACGACTTCCTGTTGGTCCATCACAGACAGAGTCGCTGTGTAGTGACCAACATCTTCTCTGCTTTGAAACATCAGCTGACACAGAAACATGAGAAGCTTTGGAGCAACTAATGACAGAAGGACACAGACACAGATGTGATGACTGGACTTCAGCAGAGGTTCTGCTCTGGACCAGCACCACATGGTTACTACATGGAACCATGGTTCTATCAGCCAGACTGATCTCAGAGCTGTGACACACATGAACCTGATCAGTAGTTAGTGTTGATGCTACGACACTTTGATGAGTGACTGGAGCTTTACAGGAAACACTGGATCTCTGCTGTGACACTAACTGAGTTTAGTCCAATACTGCTGAAAGCAGCACAGACTGACTCCAACCTCTACTGACCTCAGAGTCTGCAGTCCACAGTCTGGACTCTGCTTCAGGGCAAGAAGACGCTTCACTGATGAATCCTGCAGGTTGTTGTATCTCAGGTCCAGTTGTGTCAGATGTGACGGGTTGGACTTCAGAGCTGAGACCAGAGAATCACAGCTGATCTCTGACAAACTGCAGCCCCACAATCTGAATAAAGAATCAAAGATGTGGATCAAAGCATTAATAATGAGTCAGATTTGTCCTGATCACTGATTTTCAGTCTAAAATGAGCAGAGTGACTTTGTGCTTGTGTTGTTGTGTCGTCATGATCTCAGCTTCTACACATCATCCACATGTCAGCACAACATTCATACACCTGTTGATGTCAGCACTGATTCACAAGCTGCTGTTGACCTCAGTCGCATCTGGAATCAGTGGAGAAGCTGATGGACTCAAACTTGATTAAAGCCAAATATTAGTGGCAATGATTTTCTCTGATTCTTGTGATAAAGTGAATTGAAACCAACCAACACTGGACATTTTCTCCAGCTTCTTCAGAAACATCAGTGAGAAATGCAAGTGTGTAACTTGTGAAGATTTCATCTCAGTCAAACACAACTCACTGAAATGAAGTGAAACTGCAGAAGAAGAATGTGATGAATGAGTTTCCAACCAGGATGGACCTGCCTGGTTCCACTGGGAACAAACACACACTCACTGACTGGCTCCTGTTTGGTGCCACCTTGTGTTTCTGTGCAGTGGTTCTGATGAACTGGACTTTGTGTTGATGTTAACTGACTGTGTGGTGTTCACAGCTGGAAGGACCTGGGTTCAGCAGGAGCCTTTCTGTGTGGGCTTCTCATGTTCTCCCTGTGTGTGTGTGGGTTCTGTTCTGGTTCTGCAGCTTCCTGCCACAGTCCAAAGACCTGAAGTTCTGCTGCTTAGCTGCTGACTCTGAGCTTCCATAGGTCTGATTGTCTGTCTCTGTGTGTTGGACCTGTGATGGACTGGTGACCGGTCCAGACTGGACCCTGCCTCCTGCTGAGTGACAGCTGGGATCAGCTCCAGAACCACGCAGACCCAAAAGAACAGGTTGTTGGGATAATGGATGCATAGATGCAGAGGAAACCACGGTGAAAACCACGACTGGACTTTTGGACTTGGACCAGTTCTGGTTGTTTCATTAGTCTGTTATGAAAGAACTTTAGGACTTTTATCCCTTAGAAACAATTTGGGTTCAACATTTAAAGAATATTGTTTTATATTGTTGTCTGTGTTTTAATGTTCAGTCTTCTTTCAGTGGAACCGAAGTGATCAAACTATACAGTAAGTGAACAAAAACAAAACCATTAACTCTCAGGAGCGAAACCTGCTGGTTCCCTGAAGCAGAACCACAGTCAGAACCTAGAACCTAGAACAGTAACAGTCAGTGAACTGACCCCAGAGTCTCCAGTCGACAGCGACGACTCCTCAGAAAACCACACAGACGCTTCACTCCTGAATCCTGCAGCTTGTTCCAGCTCAGGTCCAGTTGTGTCAGATGTGACGGGTTGGACTTCAGAGCTGAGACCAGAGAATCACAGCTGATCTCTGACAAACTGCAGTGACTCAATCTGAAGAAAGAATCAAAGATGAAACAGTAGAAAACACAGAGTCAGTTGAAACCATTCAGTGACTCATCGTGTGTTTGGAGCTGAAGACGCTTCAGAAAGTAGAATTTTAGGAGCTAAAAGGTCCCAAGATTAGAACCAACAGGATGCAGGTTAAAACAGTAACAAAGACTCATTAACATTAATGACAACACGCTGCTGCTTCAGCTCAGACGTCATGACTTCACGTCTTCAACTCTGCAGCTCCACCACTGGTTCCATCTGGACTCACTCATGTTGTACTGACACATTTATCTGAGCTTCTGCTAAAGATCCTCATGAGTCCAACTCAGGTTCTGGATATGTGACACACTTATAGAAACATATAGTAAATGTTCTGTTGATGGAATGACATCGTCACAGAAACATTTTATACCGAGGAAACATTTTTAAGAGTCAAACTGATGGAAAGAGTCAAACAAGCAGATTCAGAACTTCAGAACTTCAGAACATCATGGGTTTGAAAAACTGGGTCAGAACCAACATAATGGAACCTTAGAAAAGGGTTGGAGCATCAGCTACTGATCATAGATTTGATAATTTCTGACTCATTAAACATTTACAGTACTTGGTTTTTATTCTTTTTGACTTTACCATGAAGACCCTCAGTGTGGATCAGTAGAACTTCAGCCTCGTGTCAGCACAATGTTCACATTCACATTAAGCTCACACAGAACTAAAACATGAAGTCTGACCTCAGAGTCTCCAGTCGACAGTGACGACTCTGCAGAAAAACACACAGATGCTTCACTCCTGAATCCTGCAGCTTGTTGTAGCTCAGGTCCAGTTGTGTCAGATGTGACGGGTTGGACTTCAGAGCTGAGACCAGAGAATCACAGCTGATCTCTGACAACCTGCAGCTCATCAATCTGAATAAAGAATCACAGATGAAACAGTAGAAAACACATTTAGTTGAATCCATTTGTAACAACTGCCCCTTCGCGCCACTTGAGGCGCTGTTTTGTTTCCTCCTTGTGTTGAGATCATTTCCTGTGTGTTGCCAGGTCTAATGAAGGATGTGAATCACTGGGCCTAATGGTTTTTAAGTTTGGCCTTTTGTTTCATTCTTGCTGGTGTCGTGGGTCGTAAGCTTGAAGCTGCGTCCAGGTTACAATAAGTTAAAGAGGCGTTTTCTGTCATTTGATGTCCTGTCCTTTGTCACCTGTGAAGGTTTGTAGTCTTCTCCAGTCGCAGTCTTGTCTTTGTTTCATGTTTAGGATTTAGTTGCCCGTTGTAATGGAGCGTATTTAGTTTAGCCTGTAGGACACAGGGCTGTTTACATTAGTTCTCAGTCGTCCAGTGTCGTCATCTTGTGTTTTCATGTAACATATAGAGTAATTATATAGAGTCATTGGTTTAGTCGTTACCTGCACAGCAGTGATTTTTACTTCTCACATTTTGTGCCGTGCAGAGAGTTTGTATAGTTTTCATGTCTGTCTGTGTTATTGTCAGGCTTCGTCACCACAGAGAACAGAGACACTGACTCCACACATGCTTTAGGACCAAAGTGTCTCCATAGGATCCAAGCTGTCAGTGACCTTTGACCTTCTTCACTCCTCTGGAACAGCTGTGCTTCCTGCTGCAGGTGATGGTGGTTCTGTGATGCTGCTAGGATTCATTTCCTCTTCTCTGCTCCTCCTCCAATCAAACATCATCCACTGTCTGTGGTGTTTGATGATCATTAATAAGCTTCACTCAACTATTTAGTTCTGTGTGTCCTGTTCTGAAGCTGCTGCTGATTCTCTCCTGCTTCTCTTTGCTTCAAGCAGATTCTCTGTAGCTGCTTTATACAAGTGTCTTCATTTAGTCTCAGTCACTTCCAAGAGTCACAGTCAAACATCAAACATTTAAATAACATTTTCTCTATTAAACCATTGTGACTTTTTACTTCCTTCCTCTCAGTCACTGAACAGTTGAATGTGATCTGTCTTAAAGATGTTTTGACCTCATGAAAAACCTGCTACAGTTCACATTACATTAAACTCACACAGAACTAAAACTTGGAGTCTGACCTCAGAGTCTCCAGTCGACAGTGACGACTCTCCAGAAAACCACACAGATGCTTCACTCCTGAATCGTCCAGGTCGTTGTTAGTCAGGTCCAGTTGTGTCAGATGTGACGGGTTGGACTTCAGATCTGAGACCAGAGAATCACAGCTGATCTCTGACAAACTGCAGGAACTCAATCTAAATAAAGAGTCAAAGATGTGGATCAAAGCATTAATAATGAGTCAGATTTGTCCTGATCACTGATGTTTAGTCTAAAATGAGCAGAGTGACTTTGTGCTTGTGTTGTTGTGTCGTCATGATCTCAGCTTCTACACATCATCCACATGTCAGCACAACATTCATACACCTGTTGATGTCAGCACTGATTCACAAGCTGCTGCTGGAACCAGTAGAAAACCAGACGTGTTGGATCAAAGACTTCATCTGGTTCCTTTCATTCATCGTCTTCTCTCTAAATCTGAACTATTCTGTGTCGTCTGATGGAAAATGTTCAGACTAATGTTTGGATCAAACTCCAAACTGACCATTATTGATGAAGTGAATCATCTTTAGAACTGATCCCAGTCAGATGGATGTTCTCTGCTCTGGTTCTACATGGAACCTAGAACCTTCTGTTGCAACATGTCTGCAGCCTCATATTCATGCTCCTGTTTCCTGCTTGTGTCTCTACAAAGTGACATCATTGTCTGACAGGAAGCATCACACACAGGTTGAAGTGTCGCCTCTTGATGGAGACGAATCAGACGCCACTAAAGATCCTTCAAAACATGTGGAGACGTGATTTACTCTGAGTCTCTGCTGTTTTAAAGAAAAAGACAAACGTTTGTTCATGAGCTTCATAGACTTTAGAGAGTCACAAGAAACTGTCAATCATTCCTGCAGGTTTCTGAGACATATGAGTCTCTTTTCGTTCTAGATTCAAGTGGAGATGTTAGAAGTAATGAGCTGAAAAACTGCTGCTGAGGCATGAACCAGGAAAAACACTGACCTCAGAGTCTCCAGTCGACAGTGAGGACTCTCCAGTCCAGCACACAGAACCTTCACTGATGAATGTTGAAGGTTGTTGAAGCTCAGGTCCAGATGTGTCAGATGTGATGGGTTGGACTTCAGAGCTGAGGCCACAACTTCACAGTGAGTCTTTGTGAGTCCACAGTTAATAAGTCTGTGATGACAGAAAATATAAAGTCTATAAATGTGAAGTGTCTCTAACACAAACTGACTTCATTAATGTTGATGCTGAAGCAGCTCTAGCTCAGTTGGTCTCATCCATCACAAAGTGTGAAACTAAGCTAAAGCTAAAGTTTCTCTATTGGATTTGACTTAAAGCTCCATTGAGCAAAGAAAGACAGAAGATCCTGATGTAGCAATCCACGTCTGGACTGAGGTAACCTGACCTACACGTGAACTTAACTCCCTCCTTTGAAGAGCCCCTCTGTCCCTTTCAGTCCCCAGAGATAAGGGACCCCGAATCTTTCTCCACAACAGGATCACCACAGGCACCAATTGACGCCAACATCTCAAATGTCCATATCAAAAGAACCCTGAGTCCACTTTGTTGATCTACCTGTAAATCCCTCAGGATTCCACCTCTGCTTATCATGCCAAAAGGACAGGCTGTCCCATTTATCACTGAGAAGCTGCCTCTCCCAGAACTGGGACCACCAGCCATAAAATGTAGAATGTGCTCATCAAAGAGAACGAGAGACTTCATTTGGACACAGGTTCTGGTTCAGATGCACCAGAACTTTCAACTTCCATGTAACTGATGTCATTGTATTCTGTGGACAAAATGTTTTCATTTGATATTAGATTGGTTTCTGTGTGATGTTTAATGCCTGATCTACAGATTTGCCAGGAAATTCTTAAAGTTACAAAGGGACTTCAACTCATCACCATGCTTTCCTTTGTGTGAAGGCACAAAGTTGAAATAGAGAGACTCACCTTCTTTACTTCTTTTAATCTGTGCAACATACACATGGACTATTTCCACCAGCTACAATTAGGTATCCTCATTATTGTATCATATTTTTAAGTGTTACAATTGTTTAATTAGTAATGTCCAGATTAGGTCATTCATAATTTGATTTTGCTTGCATTTATTATCCGTGTATGTTTTAGTGTTTACTGGGTGTTGCATAAGACAAAACCAGTCATCATGAATAACATTTAATTTGTCACAGCATTGTAAGGGACCACATATAAGACCTTAAGATTCTATGCATTTAATATTGCTGGTTAACCATTCTGACTTCTCTGCCCATTTGAGTGTCAAAGTGATCACTACATGTTTATTGTGTTATGGTGTGATGGAACTTTGAGCTTGATGAAAAGAGAAGAGCTTAGTTATCCCAGATTTAGGAGCGATCCAAATCAAATAGTTTGATTCCTGATCTGAAGAGGCGGAACTCTTCACCACTGGTTGAAGTCATTTCTCCGCCCTGCAGTGACCACTGCCCCAGGGGTATTTAAACCAGTGACACCCTAGTGAAAGCGGATTTCCCTCTACCTTCAAACTTCTTTCACCTTTTCTTTTTGCGTCGCATTACTTTTCTTTAATTTTCCTTTGTTCTTAAATTTTGTAAACCTAAGTTAAACTTAGAAACACGAACGAACAACGATTTTTGTAACGTTAGAAAGTCATCAAGAAACTACGCGAAACTGAAACTATCACAACCAGTCCTTAATTGACTCGCTATTTTTGATCGAACCAATTAAATTAGATTCCAGCCCGTTTGCTTTTGGGCTAGTTTAAGCAGCGCTGACGTTTTGCAACACCTTGGAAGTCCAGCCTGGCTGACTGTTACTCTGCTGAACCCGAGCCGTCCTCATCACCGCGGGCGACGACTTCTGGCCCAGAGGCCGTGGCACCTGGACCAGAGAGGACACGCCTGCTCAACCAACTGGTAACAGGAGACGCTGCACAGCGGCTACAGCTCCAAACTAAGGCAAGACGAACATCTCTGATCCTCTGAGAAGTCTGGTGTTTCTCAAAGCTCTAAAATTGAACATCCCAAATTGATTAGTTATCCTTAGATTCGAACTAGTTAGAGACAAATACTTCTTTCGCTTGGTCATAGCCATCACACACTCAGGTCTTGACCATTCTTTGGGTTTTCACTCATTGATTCATTCACTGTTCATCATCTCATTCTGATTGTTCTCTCATTTTCTATTCTGTTTATTTGAGTATTTCCATATTATGTTATTCATATATCCAGTAGTGTTAGATTAATAAAACGTTAAAAGGAATCTGGTTTTGTGTGCGTTGTTCTTCAGATTTAAGCAGAGGTCACTGAACCGCGACAAGAATTCACGGCATAAGAGACTGATTTGGTTTTAATCACAAGAAAGTGGTTATTGTTGTTCATGAGTGGTAACTCATTGAATTGATATCTGGCTTTGACTAGATTAATACAAGCGTGGTTTCAGCTTTAAAACAAACCTGGTTCCCCAACTTCGAGGTATATTAATGCTTTGCATTAATATCAAACTATTAATAATTTGAATCCGCTACACTGATGTTCACTAACTTTACAGCTGCTTTGATCTGATCCTCAACAAAGACGTTTTCTAGTAACCAGTAGTTGATGCTTTCACTCTGAACTTTTAGATTCTGTGTGAAGTGTTTCTCTTTAACACTGAGGCTTCAGCTTCATGTTGCTGTAGAATATTAATGATCACATTAACGTTGGACTTACTGAGCCTTTCTGCAGTTCCTCACAGCTGGAATCAGTCTCCGTCGTCCCTCCCATGATGTCTTGTACTGGTCCAGGTCCAACTCATCCAGAACCTCCTCTGACATCTGCAGCATGTAGGCCAGAGCTGAGCACTGGATCAAGGAGAGTTCCTTCTCTGATCTGTTCTCTGACTTCAGGAACTCTTGGATCTGCTGATGGACTGAGTGGTCGTTCATCTCCATCAGAGAGTGGAAGATGTTGATGCTTCTGTCTGGACAGATTCTATCACTGTTCATCTCCTTCAGGTTATTGATGATTCTCTGGATGGTTTCTGGACTGATCTTTCTGTGACCCAGCAAACCTCCTAAGATTCTCTGGTTGGACTCCAGACAGAGGCCATGAAGGAAGCGAACAAACAGGTCCAGGTGGCCACTTGGACTGTGGAGGGAGTTAGACATGGTTCTACTCAGGACATCTTCCAGAGATGAATAAACTTTGTTATAATAATAAATAGAAGAAGAATTATGATGTTCATATGTCCAGACTTTCCTCAAAAAGAAAACACCATCATCCTCCTCCTCATCATCATCCCAGTCTTTCCTCAGAAACTCCTCCAGTTCCTCCATCTTCCCGTTGGTGTAACAGAGCATCATGTGAACAGCAGCCAGAAACTCCTGAACGCTCAGATGAACAAAGCTGAACATCTTGTCCTTGGTTTTCCTCCCTCGCTCCTGTTTAAAGATCTGTGTGAACACTCCTGAACACACTGAGGCTCCTCTGACATCGATGCCGCTCTCTTTCAGATCTTCCTCATAGAAGATCAAGTTTCCCTTTAGCAGCTGCTTAAAAGCCAGTTTAGCCAATGACTTGATGTAGTTGCTGCTCTGTTCTGGTCCGTACTTGTCTTTAGTCCGATCCATCTGAAACCCCAGGAACTCTGCGTACATCTCCGTCAGGGTCTTGGGCAGCTCTCCTCCCTCTCTGGTTTCCAGCAGATCCTCCAGAACCGTAGCAGTGATCCAGCAGAAGACTGGGATGTGGCACATGATGTGGAGGCTTCGTGCCGTCTTGATGTGGGACATGATTGTGTTGCTCTGCTCCTCATCTGTGAATCTCTTCCTGAAGAACTCCTCCTTCTGTGGGTCAGTGAACCCTCTGACCTCCGTCACCACCTCAACAAAGTCTCCATGAATCTGATTGGCTGCTGCAGGTCGTGTGGTGATCCAGATGCGAGCAGAGCGTAGTAGTTTTCCTCTGATGAGGTTTGTCAGCAGCTCATCCACTGAGGTGGACTCTGTGACGTCACGTTGACCCGTCTCCTTCTCACTGGTGCTACAGTCCAGTTGGAGGCGACTCTCGTCCAGTCCATCAAACACAAACAGGAGTTTGAACCTGCTCTTGTCAAAGTTGCTGTTTCCTGATGACTGTAGATGTGTAAAGATGTAATTCAGAGCCTCCAGGCTGATGGACTCAGTTTCTGGGATACATTCATGAATGAGCTCTGACAAACTAAACTTCTGTCCCTTCAGTGGATTCAGCCGACGGAAGGTGAAGGGGAAAATCAGGTGCACGTCTTGATTGGACCTTTGTTGGGTCCAGTCCAACACAAACTTGGTCACAAAGACTGTTTTTCCAATCCCAGCGATTCCATTGGTCAACACTGTTCTGATGCGTCTGTATTTACCAGGGGGATGTTTGAACAGGTCACTGGGCTTCACTGGCTCCTCTGCTGATCTTTGCTTCTGCTGTGTCGTCTCAACCTGTTGGACCTCATGCTGTGTGTTGATGTGTGAGTCCGGCCCAGCTGTGATGTACAGCTCTGTGTAGATGTCATCCAGATGTTGGTCGACTTCTGACCAGCCTGGTTTCACACACACAAACTGGTCTTGGAGGTTTGATTGAAGCATCTGCTGGTAATATGTGATGGGCTGTGGCTCTGGTACTGGGACCATTGGATCTGGGTCCAACAAAACACAAAGAAGACAAAGTGTGAGGTGTCACAAATGTCTGATTCATTGATTCAAGTTTTTGTGTTATCGAAAATTATGAAAGAGCCTGAAACACTAGAACTAGTAAAGAGAAGAACTTTGCTGTATCTAAATATTAAATCCTGGTCCACATTTGACCAACTAATTCTCCAACACATCAGTAAATGTGTGATTGTTTGTGTGATGTTAAATGTAAAGATAAATCCTCTTACTCTGCAGACAGTCAGCCAGCTCCTCCTGCTTCATCCTCCTCAGGAAGTTCACTGTGATCTTCAAAAACGCGTCTCTGCTGCTCCTCCTCTGCTCTTCATCCTCACCATCCAACTCCTCCTCATCCTCCCTCTGACTCTCTAAGCATTCTGGGTAATCTGGACTCAGAACCTTCTGCATCTTCTTCAGCTCCTTCTTCACAAACGTGACAACGTTTTCCTCCAGCAGCTGGAACAGAAACTATATGAATGACCTGATCCAACTAAAACCATGGAGCCAAACATCAGATCCATGTTGGACACACTGACATCCACTGGTCTAAAAAGTGCAGCATGATGATTGAACACAACAGATGGACAGTAGTAGTTGTACATGTACAGACCATAAATATGGAGTCCAGCTGTGTTTGGTGCTGCTGGACAGACTGAGCACTGGGAACCTCTGAGCTCTGCTGGTCCACTCTGTGGAGGAACCATGAAGAATGAGTCCACACAGAGACACACACAAGGTAAAGGTCCATGAAGTGATGTTGGATGTGAGCAGTGAGTCAGAGACTCCCTGTAGTGGTGAAGGTTTACTGTCAGTCAGTTGCTTCAGTCTCAGCTCTGAACAACATTTATCTCTGCCTCCCTCACTGAACAAGGGTGAAGTGTTGGAATAAGGAGTCTGCTGTGATTAGACTGGTTGTACTGGGCAGCTCCCAGTGGGAATATGTTGAACTAGGAACATTTAACTACTTCCTACATTCATTCATTGTTGGACATCGGCTCTGATGTCGACAATAGAGACAAACAGTCGTCTTCACTGCAACAACATCACAACTGAAGTCTCAGTAGTAACTTCAATTTACTGCTGCAAGTGAAGAAGCTTTAAGGCATTTGACCAAAACCTTCACGTAGAGACGTCAATAAACAGATTTGATCAGAGATGATCAGCTGCTTCCTTTGACGTCAGCACTTCATTAGAAGAGGAGCAGCCCCTGAGACCCTCTACAGGATCAGAGCTTTAGCTACTGCTGGATGGAGATTTGATCAATGATCAGAGTGAAGAAAGCTTCTGCTTCACATCAACACTTCAAACACAAATCAAACAGATCAACAAATGGAAACAACACAAATGATTATCATCAGAGAAAGTTTACATCAGATTGTTCAGAATGATTCAAACTGACAACAACTCACTGTGAGTCTGGTACAGGTCGGTCTTTGAAATTAATACTGAGGTCCTTTGACCGGTCGCTCTTGAAGGACACACAGCTGGGTCCAGGTCCAGGTTCAGGTCCAGGTCCAGGTCCAGCAGATCCTCGTCTCTGATGGGACCTGATAGAAAAACACCTACAGTGACTCTCACACACTGAGTCCTGAATGAGCAGTAACAGTAAATCAGTGATGTGTCTGTGACTTGGAGACAGAATCATCACCTCTGATCTTTTCTCTTTATCTCCATTCTTCTGGTTTTAGTGGGAGGGGCTCCCTCCTCTCTGTCCTCAAACTGGTTCATGCTGCTGGATTCACACTTTCTACCTTCATGTGGAGAAGAAACACAAATCATTCATCTTTACATCAACTCAAATCCTTCATCATCATCAGGTGCTCCTCCACTGATTGTCTCTTCTTCTGTGGTTCATATCAGTGTCAGCTGGATGCAGTCAGACAGTGGGAGGCAGAGGAAGCAGCTGTTATAAATCTATAAAGAGTTCATTGAATGGTGCAAAGATTACACTTGAGTTCGACATTTTTAGAATAAATACTACCAAAATTCCAGTCTTCGTGTTTTGGTAATTTCAGGTTATGACTTTATGGCAGAAAGACGTCAGAATAAGACCTCAGGAAAGAAGAAGCAGAGAGACTGTTTGAAATCATAAAGACAAGAACATTGTCCAGACTTAAAGCTCATCCAGCTGGTTTGAGATGAACTGGACAGAAGAGTGAAATAAAAGCATCCGATTTAGGGGAACTTCTGCAACGAGAAAAGGAGCTTTCTGATTTCCATTGTAGAAAGAATGAGACAAGTGTGATCAGCTGCTGTTTCAGCAGACACATCAACACATCTTCATATCATCGGACTGGAACTATTCTGGACATGAGTTAATATACGGAAGGTGCCGTTTCGACCTGGTGGCTGCAGAGCTGTTTTGGTCGTCTAGGAATCCGCCCTAAACAGAGGGGTTCTGTCACAGCTCAAGTCATTCAGTCACGGTTTCGGTTCATTTCCGGTTTTATTTTGTCACTACTTCCTGTTTCATCACCACCACCAGCAGTTCCAGCTTCACTTCGGTTTCTAGTTAACTCACCTGTGTCCTATTGGTAATCAACCCACCTGCATTTAAGCACCACCTCATGCCAGCACCTTGCTGGATTGTCTGTGTTTGTGTGTTATGACCAACGTTCCTGCGCTACTTTGTGTCCAGTCCCAGTGTATGATCTGGTTTTGTTCTAGTCGTTTTTGTCTCTTGTCCAGCCTCTGGTAATAGTGAGCCGTGAGTTTGACCATTGCCTGTGTTTGACCTCGCTTTTGCCTACTTCCTGTCAAACCTTGTTTTTGCCTGTATCGTGTATGACATCTGCCTGCCTGACCACGAACACATTAAACTGCCGTTTTTACTCTAGTCACGCTGTGCATTTGGGTCCTTCTTCCTGGAGTTGTGACAAAGGCTACTTGTAGCATCAACAAATATAACACCACTGGTTTATTTAGAAGTTCAATTAGAAAACAAACTATAGTTGATGAATATCTCCATGCTTTAAATAATAAGTCATGTTTTTTTAATCATTTTTCTTGTTAGTTGTTTCAGTGGTTGTTGTTTGTGTTTCTTACTTTATTACATGAATAATGACCTTTGTGTTTAATCTCTGATGCACCACATGAACAGAGAATAATACAAAAACCCTGTTACACTGGATAACAGCTGTAGCAGCAGTTTGTCTGTGACTAAGTCATTTGTTCATTTCACAGCAGGCAGCGTTGTAGCCCTCTTGTGGGCGTTGAAAAAATGGTCACAGTTCTCAAACACTATGTCAGGTTTTGGTGGAGATCGGACCCACATGCACAGCGAAACGCAGCAGACATATGGATTAAGTAAAGGGCTTTATTGCGGGAATCATAGTCTCAAAACAGCCGGGGTCATACACTTGAAAGCATGAGGGGATCGGCACAGAAGGAGCAGGCTCAATCACTTCCAGAGGACAGGCACGGGTCGGTAACATAATTCACAGTGTACAATACCAGGTCAGGATCAGACGAGAATCAGAAGTCGAAAAAATACGGAGCGGGGTCAAACACGAAATGAGCTCTCAATGGAATGCTGGAAAGTGACGGTAGGGGTACAACGATCTGGCGGAGAACTAAGGAAACAGGTGGTGGTTAAATACAAGAGGTTGACTACTGATTTTAAACAGGTGTGTGTAATGAGGACCGGGAGTAAAGCGGGAACTGCTGTGGTGTGACCAGAAACGGAAGTGCTTACAAAATAAAACCGGAAACTGGAACCAAAACCTGACAAGGTAAAACAGAAAAGTCCTTTCAAAATAAAACTGAGAACGAAAACCTGACACACTATATAATGAAGACACTATGGTTTGTTTCAGCGAACTAATTATAATCACAAAATACCACAAGCAAATTAACCCGTGTGGAAACCTAGAAAAGCAAATAAACACCACAATAAAGCGACCCGCATCTTTTCTGCCATTGTTGTTTAACAACACAATAGTCGCTTAGAAGCGGTCAACGAACGAACGAACGATCCGTAAAAAGCCGTATGAACGAAAAAGGAACGAACAGTAGCGTGTGCTGCTCGCTAGAGAGCCTGAGTTATGAACGACGAACGAGAACGATGAACGGCCCAAGCTGCGTTTCATGGTGACTGGTAGAGAAAAGTGAAAGTGAAACTTATAACAAAAGTAAGAAAAATAATGTGTTTACATGGTGCAATTACTGTGTCGAAAATGTATTATTATTAATATAATTGGTGTTCTTATTATTGTTATATTTTATTATTTTGTGGCACAGTAACACAAAATCAACACGATAGAATTTGTGAGTATTTACTGTATTAAGAAAAATACATTATATACACAATAATACGACACACATCTACAAGAATCCATTCATTAATTACGATTTCATTAAGGTATAATGTATGTCGGGTGCCAGATGACAAATGAATGAACGTTAAATATCAGACATTGTTCATTCCCTTGTTTCTCAGTCCACACAGCCCAATAACTGATCTACAGCTGTCACGTGACAAAAGAACGAAAGAACGATCCGTAAGGATCCGTGTGAACTCATCACAAAAGAACACAGAGTCTGAGGGTCTGGTTGTCATTTGGCAAAAAAACAGACACTGAATCCCATCAACTCCTCACATCCGGTTCTTGTCAGTGTTAGTTTGACAGAAGTGGATCGTGTCTGTTCTTCCTCTACATTAACAAACAGACTCAGTAAAGGTAATGTTGTTAAACTCACTCACCTCAACTTTTCCTCTTCTTCTTGGTATTTATTTAACTTCCTTCCGCTCTGTTCTCTCTAAATGAAGTTTAAACAGTCCCGTTCGACACAGTATTGTTTTTTTTAAGCGGAAGTGTCGAGGAGTAGCGTCTTGAGCGAGTATCAAATCACGTGACCACGTAAGAGAGAGGCTTTAACAAGAGTAATTACAGTCAACACTGTCACCGATGTCTAAATACTACCACTTCATTTGTTCACTTGTTCTGGCTCCTGTTTCAGTCTGTTGTGTAGGACGCTCTGCTCCCGGTAACATGGACCTATCAGAACTTCTCCACCTGCAGAGAGAATGAGAGCAGAGAGCAGATCAGAGAGACTACCTTCATCATCTGTCACATCCAGGACAAAGAGCAGCAGGACTTCAGTCGTGTTCACAGCACAAGTGGAGCAGCTGTTAAGCTTCCTTTTAGCTCATTGGCCTGAGCTCAGTTGGTAGAGCTTCGGACTCGGAAGGCAAAGGTTCGATCCCCCGCCTCAACATCAGGTGTGTCCTTGAGCAAGACACTTCGCACTAGAGCGCCCTCATGTGGCGGAAAAAAAATTTAGGGGAAAGTAAAGGAATTACCTTTCCTTTAACGTCTTGGACTGAACCATCAAGTCTGCTGACTCTGCACATTTCCCTCCAGTCCACAGTGAAATAAAATGCTGAGTCATGGCTTTAGAGGCGACTTCCTGTTGGTCCATCACAGACAGAGTCGCTGTGTGGTGACCAACATCTTCTCTGCTTTGAAACATCAGCTGACAAAGAAACATGAGAAGCTTTGGAGCAAACTAATGACAGAAGGACACAGACACAGATGTGATGACTGGACTTCAGCAGAGGTTCTGCTCTGGACCAGCACCACATGGTTACTACATGGAACCATGGTTCTATCAGCCAGACTGATCTCAGAGCTGTGACACACATGAACCTGATCAGTAGTTAGTGTTGATGCTACGACACTTTGATGAGTGACTGGAGCTTTACAGGAAACACTGGATCTCTGCTGTGACACTAACTGAGTTTAGTCCAATACTGCTGAAAGCAGCACAGACTGACTCCAACCTCTACTGACCTCAGAGTCTGCAGTCCATAGTCTGGACTCTGCACCAGGTCACAGAGAGCCTTCACTCCTGAATATCGCAGTTTGTTGAAGCTCAGGTCCAGTTGTGTCAGATGTGACGGGTTGGACTTCAGAGCTGAGACCAGAGAATCACAGCTGATCTCTGACAAACTGCAACCACTCAATCTGAATAAAGAATCAAAGATGTGGATCAAAGCATTAATAATGAGTCAGACACTTACTGATTTTTTTACTTCCTTTCTTTCAGTCATTGAATGTGATCAGTCCTGAAGGTGATTTGACCTCATGACAAACCTGCTACAGTTCACATCACATTAACTCACACAGAACTAAAACATGGAGTCTGACCTCAGAGTCTCCAGTCGACAGTGACGACTCTCCAGAAAACCACACAGACGCTTCACTCCTGAATCCTGCAGCTTGTTCCAGCTCAAGTCCAGATGTTTCAGTTGTGACAGGTTGGACTTCAGAGCTGAAACCAGAGAATCACAGCTGATCTCTGACAAACTGCAGCCACTCAATCTGAATAAAGAATCAAAGATGACACAATAGAAAACAATGAGTCAGTTGAAACCATTCAGTGTCTTATTGTGTGTTTGGAGCTGAAGATGCTTCAGAAAGTAGAAGTTTAGAACCTAGAAGGTCCAGGACCAACAGGATGCAGGTTAAAACAATAACAAAGACTCTTAACATACATACTTAACATTAAGTAACTAAGGTTCCAGACACGTGACACGTTTATAGAAACATGTTCTATCGACGGAACAACATTGTCACAGAAACATTTTATACTGAGGAAACAGTTAATGGAGTCAAACTGATGGAAACAGACTAAAACTAAACAATGATCGGACAAAACCACAGAAAGCGAAAACAGACTTTACTATGAAGACCCTCAGTGTGGATCAGTAGAACATCAGCTTCATGTGACAGCACAACGTTTACTTCGCATTAAAATCACACACAACTAAAACATGGAGTCTGACCTCAGAGTCTCCAGTCGACAGTGACGACTCTCCAGAAAACCACACAGATGCTTCACTCCTGAATCCTGCAGCTTGTTGTTACTCAGGTCCAGTTGTGTCAGATGTGACGGGTTGGACTTCAGAGCTGAGACCAGAGAATCACAGCTGATCTCTGACAAACTGCAGCCATTCAATCTGCATAAAGAATCAAAGATGAAACAGTAGAAAACACAGTCAGTTGAAACCATTCTGTCTCATGGTGTCATGTTTTTCAACATCTTTGTGTTTTTTTTGTGATTCATTGGTTTGTTCCATGTCGTCTTGATGGAGACAGAACCAACATGATCCTGACTGAAAAGTTCCTGTCTAAACTCTGATAAACACCAGTGAACTTCAGGCTTCGTCACCACAGAGAACAGAGACACTGACTCCACACATGCTTTAGGACCAAAGTGTCTCCATAGGATCCAAGCTGTCAGTGACCTTTGACCTTCTTCACTCCTCTGGAACAGCTGTGCTTCCTGCTGCAGGTGATGGTGGTTCTGTGATGCTGCTAGGATTCATTTCCTCTTCTCTGCTCCTCCTCCAATCAAACACCATCCACTGTCTGTGGTGTTTGATGATCATTAATTGTCACGGCGCGGTGTGCGCGAAGATGGCGACCCACATGCACGGCTTTAGGAGACTCTTAGGTTCAGATTGAGGGAGTTTATTGTCCTCAGTAGTCATATACAGGCAGAGTTCAGAACCGGGTAAGCAAATGGGCAAAAGTACAAAAACGGCAGGCAGGCGGTTAGTCAAAACAGGTTCTCGGTCAAAACACATACAGACAGCGTGGTAACCGGAAAGTGCTGGAATGGAACAATTCAAAAACAACAATCTGGCAGGGAACAAAAGTAAGTGCTGGTGGTTACAGTATATACTGAACTAAAGACCGAATTGAAAACAGCTGAACAAAATAAACAGGAAATGGAAAACAGAGACTGTGACATTATTATGAGCTTCACAAAACTATTTAGTTCTGTGTCCTGTTCTGAAGCTGCTGCTGATTCTCTCCTGCTTCTATTTGCTCCATAAGATTCTCTGTAGCTGCTTTATACAAGTGTCATCATTTAGTCTCAGTCAGTTCAAAGAATCACAGTCAAACATGTAAGGCACGTTCTCTTTGTAGAACCATCATCAACACTTACTGACTTTTTTACTTCCTTTCAGTCATTGAACAGTTGAATGTGATCAGTCCTGAAGGTGATTTGACCTCATTATAAACCTGCTACAGTTCACATCACATTAATCTCACACAGAACTAAAACATGGAGTCTGACCCCAGAGTCTCCAGTCGACAGTGACGACTCTCCAGAAAACCACACAGATGCTTCACTCCTGAATCCTGCAGGTTATTTCCACTCAGGTCCAGTTGTGTCAGATGTGACGAGTTGGATTTCAGAGCTGAGACCAGAGAATCACAGCTGATCTCTGATAACCTGCAGCCGCTTAATCTGAATAAAGAATCAAAGATGTGGATCAAAGCATTAATAATGAGTCCGATTTGTCCTGATCACTGATGTTTAGTCTAAAATGAGCAGAGTGACTTTGTGCTTGTGTTGTTGTGTCGTCATGATCTCAGCTTCTTCATGTCATGGTCTGGGTTCTTTAGACATTATTAGTTCCATTTCCTGTTTTTTTTTACTCTTTTCTGGTTTCTGTTCTACCATGTTGTTCCAGTATTACTTCCGGTCACATCATTCAGTCAGCTGCAGTCAATTAGCATCTGTCATGTATTTAGTCTCCAGCATTCACCTCATTCCCCTGCCAGATCGTAGCATTTTATCCTTTGCTTGAACTCTGATTCTGCCTGCACCCTGTCTGTATCTCCACCCTGTGATCATCTGAGTATCGACCACTGCCTGTACCTTAAATCCTTCTAATGTACCTGCCTGTCTCCAGAGCCGTGCATGTGGTTTCACCATATTAAGCAGCCTGACACTTCACACCATCCACATATCAGCACAATAATAAAACACCTGTTGATGTCAGCACTGATTCACAAGCTGCTGCTGGAACCAGAAGAAAACCAGATGTGTTGGATCAAAGACTTTATCTGGTTCCTTTCATTCATTGTCTTCTCTCTAAATCTGAACTATTCTGTGTCGTCTGATGGAAAATGTTCAGACTAAAACTCCAAACTGACCATTATTGATGAGGTGAATCATCTTTAGAACTGGTCCCAGTCAGATGGATGTTCTCTCCTCTGGTTCTACATGGAACCTAGAACCTTCTGTTGCAACATGTCTGCAGCCTCATATTCATGCTCCTGTTTCCTGCTTGTGTCTCTACAAAGTGACATCATTGTCTGACAGGAAGCATCACACACAGGTTGAAGTGTTGCCTGTTGAGACGAATCAGACGCCACTAAAGATCCTTCAAACATGTGGAGACGTGATTTACTCTGAGTCTCTGCTGCTGTGTCACATTTAATGAAAAAGATGCCACAAACTTCTGTTCATGAGCTTCATAGGCTTTATGGTACGACTGGTTGTCTGACCACCAGGCAATGTATTTAAACCAGGGCTTGAGTGGGTCTAGTTGCTGGTGAGGCACAGTAGTTTGTGATGTACAGTATGGCTCATGTTAGGATTGTAGTACAATACGAAGTGGTCATAGAGCCTGTTCTTCCGTGAGAAACCATAAGTCTGTGTTTGTATTACTGCCTGCCTTGAGCGTTTTTCCTATTTTTTGTGTTTTAGCGACAGTGCTTTGCGTTTTTGCCTCCCTTGTCTTTTGCAAGCGTTTTTAGTTGGTATGGTTTTTGTAATAAACCCTTTTGTTTTTGGAAAACAACGACTTGTTGTCTCTCTGCATCTTGGGTTCCAGTCACTCCATGTGTGAAAATGTAACAGAGACAAAACCACTGACCTCAGAGTCTCCAGTCGACAGTGAGGACTCTCCAGTCCAACACACAGAACCTTCACTGATGAGTCCTGCAGGTTGTTAAAGCTCAGGTCCAGATGTGTCAGATGTGACGAGTTGGACTTCAGAGCTGAGGCCACAACTTCACAGTGAGTCTCTGTGAGTTCACAGTCAGAAAGTCTGTAATGAAAATATAATTTTAAGTCTATAAATGTGAAGTGTCACATGAAGTGACACAAACTGGCTGTCACAACCTCAGTCATTTACATCACTGTTTTGTTCATTTCCGGTTTTATGTTCTAAGTACTTCCTGTTTCCAGTCACTGTTAGTTTCAGCCAGCTTGACTTCCGATTTCAATTAACTCACTTGCAACCTATCTAGCCATGCTTTCCAGTACTTAAGCACCACCCTTAGCCTGGTTACCTTGCCACTTTGTCTGCGTTCATTCCATGACCAGCATTCCAGCATTGTCGAGTCGCCAGTTCCAGTGCATGACCCTGTTTGGTAAAACCATCTTGATTCTAATTCAGTCTCTGATAGTCCGATCTAGTGTGTTTGACCTCTGCCTGTTTTTTGAGCACGTCTTTGCCAACACCTTGTCGGACCTTGCTTTTGCCAACCTGTGTATGACCAATGCCTGTCTGACTACGTTCTTATTAAAACACTTGTTTATCCAAGCCACACTGTGCATTTGGGTCCTTCCACAATTGTGCCATTGTGACACTGGCACAATGGTGATGCTGAAGCAGCTGTAGCTCAGTTGGTCTCTTTTGGATTTGACTCAAAGCTCCATCGAGCAAAGAAAGACAGAAGATCCTGATGTTTACTAACTTTACAGCTGCTTTGATCTGATCCTCAACAAAGACGTTTTCTAGGAACCAGTAGTTGATGTTTTCACTCTGTGAACTTTTAGATTCTGTGTGAAGTGTTTCTCTTTAACACTGAGGCTTCAGCTTCATGTTGCTGTAGAATATTAATGATCACATTAACGTTGGACTTACTTAAACTTTCTGCAGTTCCTCACAGCTGGAATCAGTCTCAGTCGTCCCTCCTCTGATGTGTTGTACTTGTTCAGGTCCAACTCATCCAGAACCTCCTCTGACATCTGCAGCATGTAGGCCAGAGCTGAGCACTGGATCAAGGAGAGTTCCTTCTCTGATCTGTTCTCTGACTTCAGGAACTCTTGGATCTGCTGATGGACTGAGTGGTCGTTCATCTCCATCAGACAGTGGAAGATGTTGATGCTTCTGTCTGGACAGATTCTATCACTGTTCATCTTCTTCAGGTTGTTGATGATTCTCTGGATGGTTTCTGGACTGTTCTCTGTGTGACCCAGCAAACCTCCTAAGATTCTCTGGTTGGACTCCAGACAGAGGCCATGAAGGAAGCGAACAAACAGGTCCAGGTGGCCACTTGGACTGAGGAGGGATTTTTGAATGGTGTTGTACAAGAGGTTGTCTAACTTTGTAATTCTGCAGCCTTTACCCATAACTCCTCCAGTGCTTCCATCTTCCCGTTGGTGTAACAGAGCATCATGTGAACAGCAGCCAGAAACTCCTGAACGCTCAGATGAACAAAGCTGAACATCTTGTCCTTGGTTTTCCTCCCTCGCTCCTGTTTAAAGATCTCTGTGAACACCCCTGAACACACTGAGGCTCCTCTGACATCGATGCCGCTCTCTTTCAGATCCTCCTCATAGAAGATCAAGTTTCCCTTTAGCAGCTGCTTAAAAGCCAGTTTAGCCAATGACTTGATGTAGTTGCTGCTCTGTTCTGGTCCGTACTTGTCTTTAGTCCGATCCATCTGAAACCCCAGGAACTCTGCGTACATCTCCGTCAGGGTCTTGGGCAGCTCTCCTCCCTCTCTGGTTTCCAGCAGATCCTCCAGAACCGTAGCAGTGATCCAGCAGAAGACTGGGATGTGGCACATGATGTGGAGGCTTTGTGCCGTCTTGATGTGGGATATGATTCTGTTGCTCTGCTCCTCATCTGTGAATCTCTTTCTGAAGAACTCCTCCTTCTGTGGGTCAGTGAACCCTCTGACCTCCGTCACCACCTCAACAAAGTCTCCATGAATCTGATTGGCTGCTGCAGGTCGTGTGGTGATCCAGATGCGAGCAGAGCGTAGTAGTTTTCCTCTGATGAGGTTTGTCAGCAGCTCATCCACTGAGGTGGACTCTGTGACGTCACGTTGACCCGTCTCCTTCTCACTGGTGCTACAGTCCAGTTGGAGGCGACTCTCGTCCAGTCCATCAAACACAAACAGAAGTTTGAAGCTGCTCTTGTCATAGTTGCTGTTTCCTGATGACTGTAGATGTGTAAAGATGTAATTCAGAGCCTCCAGGCTGATGGACTCAGTTTCTGGGATACATTCATGAATGAGCTCTGACAAACTAAACTTCTGTCCCTTCAGTGGATTCAGCCAACGGAAGGTGAAGGGGAAAATCAGATGCACGTCTTGATTGGACCTTTGTTGGGTCCAGTCCAACACAAACTTGTTCACAAGGACTGTTTTTCCAATCCCAGCGATTCCATTGGTCAACACTGTTCTGATGCGTCTGTATTTACCAGGGGGATGTTTGAACAGGTCACTGGGCTTCACTGGCTCCTCTGCTGATCTTTGCTTCTGCTGTGTCGTCTCAACCTGTTGGACCTCATGCTGTGTGTTGATGTGTGAATCCGGCCCAGCTGTGATGTACAGCTCTGTGTAGATGTCATCCAGACGTTGGTCGATTTCTGACCAGCCTGGTTTCACACAGAGAAACTGGTCTTGGAGGTTTGATTGAAGCATCTGCTGGTAATATGTGATGGCATGTGGCTCTGGTACTGGAACCATTGGATCTGGGTCTAACAAAACACAAAGAAGACAAATTGTGAGGTGTCAACAAATGTCTGGTTCATTGATTCAAGTCTTTATGTTAATGAACAGGCTGAAACAGTAGAACTAGTGAAGAGAAGAACTTTGCTGTATCTGCTTATTGAATTCTGGTCCACATTTAACCCACTAAACCTCCAACACATCAGTAAACGTGTGATTGTGTCTGTGATGTTAAATGTTGATAAATCCTCCTACTCTGCAGACAGTCAACCAGCTCCTCCTGCTTCATTTTCCTCGGGAAGTTCACTGTGATCTTCAGAAACGCGTCTCTGCTGCTCTTCCTCTGCTCTTCGACCTCACCATCCAACTCCTCCTCGTCCTCCCAAAAAATTGAGCCATACATCAGATCCATGTTGGACACACTGACAATTCACTGTCTAAAAAGTGCAGCATGAGATGATTGAACACAACAGATTAACAGTAGTATTTGTACATGTACAGACCATAAATATGGAGTCCAGCTGTGTTTGGTGCTGCTGGACAGACTGAGCACTGGGAACCTCTGAGCTCTGCTGGTCCACTCTGTGGAGGAACCATGAAGAATGAGTCCACACCAACACACACAAGGTAAAGGTCCATGAAGTGATGTTGGATGTGAGCAGTGAGTCAGAGACTCCCTGTAGTGGTGAAGGTTTACTGTCAGTCAGTGGCTTCAGTCTCAGCTCTGAACAACATATATCTCTGCCTCTCTCACTGAACAAGGCTGAAGTGTTGGAACAAGGAGTCTGCTGGGATCAGACTGGTTGTACTGGGCAGCTCCCAGTGGGAATATGTTGAACTAGGAAGATTTAACTACTTCCTACATTCACTCATTGTTGGACGTCGGCTTTGGTGTCGACACTGAGCACAAACAGTCGTCTCCACTGCAACAACATCACAACTAAAGTCTCCAGTAGTAACTTCAATTTACTGCTGCAAGTGAAGAAGCTTCAAGAGATTTGACCAAAACCTTAATGTAGAGACGTCAATAAACAGATTTGATCAGAGATGATCAGCTGCTTCCTTTGATGTCAGCACTTCAGTAGAAGAGGAGCAGCCCCTGAGACCCTCTACAGGATCAGAGCTTTAGCTACTGGCTGGATGGAGATTTGATCAATGATCAGAGTGAAGAAAGCTCCTCCTTCACATCACAACTTGAAACACAAATCAACCAGATCAACAAATTGAAACAACACAAATGTTTATCTTTGGAGAAAGTTTACATCAGATTGTTCAGAATGATTCAAACTCACTGTGATACAGGTTGGTCTTTAAAATTAATAAAACGCTCATTTGACAAGTCGCTCTTAAAGGACAAACAGCAGGGTCCAGGTCCAGGTCCAGCAGATCCTCGTCTTTGTTGGAACCTGACATAAAAACACCTATGGTGACTCTCACACGTTGAGTCCTAAATGAGCAGTAACAGTAAATCAGTGATGTGTGTGTGACTTGGAGAAAGAATCATCACCTCTGAGCTTTGTTCTGGTTCTCATGGTCCCCACACAGACTGGTTTTAGAGGGAGGGGCTCCCTCCTCTCTGTCCTCACACTGGTTCATGCTGCTGGATTCACACTTTCTGCCTTCATGTGGAGAGAAAACACAAATCATTCATCTTTGCTCCGTCACTGATTGTCTCTTCTTCTGTGGTTCATATCAGTGTCAGCTGGATGCAGTCAGACAGTGGGAGGCAGAGGAAGCTGCACCAGTTGCTCTACTTCTGTCAGGGACCACAACCAATCTGATCACATTGACATAAACTAACATTAGGTTGATTGGACTCTCTCCATTGCCCGTAGGTGTGAGTGTGTGGCTGTGAATGGTTGTCTGTCTCCCAGAGGCAGCCTACGAACATACCCTTCTGTAATGTTTATACCCACCTCAAAAGCAGTTCAAGTCAATGAAAGAAGAGAAATATGCTTTATATATAAGTTACAAGATAGACAAATAGATGAACTTTATTGATCCCACAGCAGCGAAATTCAACTGCTGAACAAGAAGGCAGCAAAGGGATTGTGCAGGATTGCAGGAAAAAAAATTTTTCTCCACTTTCAAAACCAAATAAGAAAAAGGGAAACCGGGGGCGGGGCCAGACTTTCACAATAAAATGCCCAAGAGCATTTGAAGCGCAACATCGACAATTATTTGTAACTCCTGAAGGGTTGCGGTCGTGTTTTGACACACAATGAGACCCACATTGTTAACCTAAACCTTTTTTAAGAAATGACCTGCAATTGCACATTTATGCACCAGGTGGAGCAGTGATGTGTAATCCAGGCCCACAGGTAGACTGGAAGTGCATGAGGTTTGTTTATGTATATATATATATATATATATATATATATATATATATATATATATATATATATATATATATATATATATATATATATATATATATATATATATATATATATATACAACCACACACCACACACACACACACACACACACACACACACACACACACACACACACACACACACATACTCTTGTATACGGGTGGTCCCCGGTTCGAATCCCCGTTAGGGCGAATAAGCATCCAGTGTGGGTCTTTGGGCAAGACCCTTCAAGCTACCGCCTACCTCATATCATGAGAGACAATGAACCACATGAGATACCGGAAATGGCTAAGATGCGAGAACAAAGCTCTGTTGGAATGCTACTACTCAAGTAACCCTAGTCAAAGGGGTTACATGCAAAGAATGTGCGACAAACCCACATTCAAGACTGACTGCGAAGCAACTAATAGCTTAGTGTTCCAACATCCACAAACGGCAACTGCTATCACAACTTGAGATTGACGAGATACAACACAAATGCTACGGCCAAGACGCCAGGTCAGAAGGGACGTTTTGGGTACGAAGCCCCAATGAGCACAGATACGCAGAAGGATAAGATCATGGCGAGATTGAACAGGCAACCCCGAACCCCACAACAACGGCTAAGTGAAGTACCATCAGAAAGTCTCATGGATGTGAATGCAGCATTGAGAGCGATCTCTACCGCAACAATCACAGAAACCAATGAGCTGATATACGCTTCAGCATCAGTGATCCTAGAGGTGCTTGGATATAAGAGCAACCATGGGAGCCATGAGAAACACTACCCACCATGGAAACGAAGGTTGGAGGCAAAAATCAAGGCAGCTCGGAGGGAAGTGAGCCAAATGACAGAGGCCCAGAGAGGTGCAATGAAAAGACCAATGCCTAAGAGGTACAGCCAGATGCCAATACCTGAAGCACTCGAAACTGCCAAGCAAAGGCTACAAGCCTTGGCCAGCCGCCTAAAGAGATACACCAGAGACAACGAAGCCAGACGAATAAACCGGCTGTTCGCAACACAACCTGCGAAAGTGTACTCTCAATGGCAGGGTAATAACAGCAGAGCAGACCCACCAAGGCTGGAAACTGAACAGTACTGGAAAGGTATATGGGAGAGGGAGGCGTCACACAACAGCGATGACAGTGGCTGGTGGATCTGAGGGAAGACCACAACAACCTCCCTGAACAGAATCTAGTGACTATCACAGTGTCAGACATCCAACATAGAGTCTCAGGTATGAAAAACTGGACAGCACCTGGCCCTGACATGATCCACGCCTACTGGCTAAAGAAGCTCGCTGCAATCCATGAGCGCCTGGCAGCACAAACGAACCAGCTGCTAAGGGATGGGACTCACCCTGAATGGCTAACCGAAGGGCGAACAATCCTGATAATGAAGGATCCCTCAAAGGGTACAGTCCCATCCAACTACCGGCCAATAACCTGTCTCTCCACAACATGGAAGTTCATGTCAGGCATCATCGCCGCTAAGATAACTGGGCACATGGGTTAATACATGAGCGAAGCACAGAAGGGCATTGGTAAGGACTCCTGAGGAGCCAAACACCAACTCCTGGTTGACAGAACTGTTGCCCAAGACTGCAGAGTGCGACACACCAACCTGTCTACAGCCTGGATCGACTACAAGAAAGCCTATGACTCAATGCCACCCACATGGATCACTGAATGCTTGGAGCTGTACAACATCAACAGAACTCTAAGGGCCTTCATTGCAAACTCGATGAGGTTGTGGAGAACCACCTTTGAAGCCAATGGGAAGCCACTTGCCCAAGTATCCATCAAATGTGGCATATACCAAGGAGATGCACTGTCCCCACTGCTGTTCTGCATAGGTCTGAACCCCCTCAGCCAAATAATAAACAAGACTGGCTATGGATACCGACTCCGGAACGGGGCAACCATAAGTCACCTCCTCTACATGGATGACATCAAGCTGTACGCTAAGAATGAGCGAGACATCGACTCGCTGATCCACACCACCAGGATCTACAGCTCAGACATCGGGATGTAATTCGGGCTCGAGAAATGTGGGAGGATGGTGACAAAGAGAGGAAAGGTAATCCACACAGAAAGGGTCTCACAAGGAACAATAGCAGACATTGAGGACAATTACAAATACCTTGGAATACCACAGGCGAATGGCAACCTTGAACAGGTAACAAGGAATGCGGCAACAGCCAAATACCTCCAACGAGTAAGGCAAGTCCTAAGAAGCCAGCTCAATGGCAAGAACTAATCCCGGGCAATAAACAGCTATGCCCTGCCAGTGATCAGATACCCTGCGGGAATAATAAAGTGGCCAAAGGAAGAGATACAGACCACAGATGTTAAGACACGAAAGCTCTTCACCATGCATGGAAGGTTCCACCCCAAATCCAGCACCCTGAGACTATACGCTAGCCGCAAGGAAGGAGGCCGAGGACTAGTGAGCGTGAGACCCACTATCCAGGATGAAACATCCAAGATCCATAAGTACATTAAGGATAAGGCCCCGACAGATGACGTGCTGAGTGAATGTCTCAGGCAGTGGAGAACAGAGGATGAGATGCTGGAAGAGGGACCATCATGGGAGAACAAGCCCTTACACGGGATGTACCACCGAAACATAACTGAAGTGGCTGATCTCAACGAATCCTACCAGTGGCTTGAAAGGGTTGGGCTGAAGGACAGCACAGAGGCACTCATCCTGGCTGCACAGGAGCAGGACCTGAGCACCAGAGCCATAGAGGCCCAGATCTACCACACCAGACAAGACCCAAGGTGTAGACTGTGCAAAGAGGCCCCTGAGACGGTCCAGCACATAACTGCAGGCAGGGAAAGCATACATGGAACGCCATAACCAAGTGGCTGGCATAGTATACAGGAACATCTGCGCGGAGTATGGACTGGAAACCCCAAGATCAAAGTGGGAAACACCTCCCAAGGTGGTAGAGAACGAGCAAGCCAAGATCCTGTGGGACTTTCACATCCAGACAGACAGAATGGTTATGGCAAACCAACCAGACATTGTGGTGGTGGACAAAGAACAGAGGAAAGCCGTAGTGGTGGATGTGGCAATACCAAGTAATTTTAACCAAGTAACCAATGTAATAAGAATAAGAGAATAAGAAAACCTTTAAAAGTCCCGCAGTGGGGAAATTACTTCTCACAACAGCAGTACAGATGAGCGAGAATACAGGTACAGAACAGTTTGTGTTGGCAATGATTAGCACTAAAATTATTGGCATTTTTTTTCAACCAGCCAGGAATAAATGTCAACAGAAAGTCCAAAAGCTTCCTCAGTCTGAGTGAAGTTCCATATTATCCTCCAGTTTGGCTTCACTTCACACTTGCAAAGAACTGGCTCGTTACGTGAACAAAAGACAAAAAAGTGAGTAGGTGTGATGAACCCTCCCCCAAGAAGGACAGCAGACTGAAAGAGTTGACATGACTCAACTTCCACACAACTTAACCTGAGCCATGAAAACCAGATATATTTGTAAACTGCTCACCAAGAAAATTCTTAATGGATCCATAACTTTAAAGGTCCCACTCAAATCAATGCTTTGTTAACATAAAGCTGTATGAAGGAATTTAGTTACTGTCCATACAGTAGTTCTCCCTCAGAGGACCAACAGCCTAGTGGTTAATGCACAGAAGCTCCCAGCTAGAGACTCCTGGTGTAAACTTGCCTCTGGTGTCTTTTGTTTACCATACAAATTGACAAAGGGACACAAAATACAGAGATCTGTGCACCCAGGCATCAGTGCCTCAAGAATGGACAGGCGCTGGGCCTGGTTGTACAGCCGGAAATCAGCATCATCATCCACCATATAGAGTAATAAAAGGACATCTGAATACATATATGGGTTATGAGTTATGCCAGCTGATATTCCTTCAGTTCTGTGTCATTGCAATCACCTTTACTGCCAAATGTCACCGCAATCGGCTGATTGTGACGGCTCAATAATTTTCAAGTTAACTCAGACTTTCCTTAAAGTAGAAACATAGCACCAAAAGTGCAGGAACCTTCAGTCTGAGTAGAGTTACAGTACTTATTATCCTCCATTCACAATAGGCTTCACTTCACACCTGTAAAGAACTGGCTCATCAGTTGAACAAAGGACTGTGAGGAGGTGTGAAGACCACATCCCCCATGAAGGACATATAATGTAGAAGCTCCTTGAGAAATATTTCTGCTCTAAAAGAATGTACCCAACTTTCAGACAACCTGGTTTAGAAAATGGTCAAATTAACTGGATGTTTATAAAATCTGTAAATAAAACTTGTTAAAAAGAAAGTGTTAAGTTTATGGCTTCAGGATTTAAAAGTTTCTTATATTAAACCACCAACTAACAAAAATGGTTTGTTTAAAAAACTGTGGGTGGGAAGTTGTGTGCTTTAACCACTAGGCTCTTTGAAGTGATGGATCTCTGAAGAATCTTCTGTTTAAGTAGTTCACAAATGTTTTTGGTTGCATCACATAAAGTAACAGCACTGCAGGACTCTGGTGCTTTGGGGAGAAGGGGATGGTGTGAAACCAGTCTAACTAGTGCTGTGGATTGGTCGTTCTGTCTGAAAAGAGGCTCTCTATTGTTATGTTCATCTAAGTTTAATTAGAAGATTCAAATGCTCATTTTTTAATTTAAAACAGCTTCTGAAGCAGGCAGACTGACACACACTACATTCAAGTGAAAATGGCCGAATATATAGAATGACAATTTAAGAATTTCATTAGGTACATTAGTAAAGTCCAATTCAACCTAATACAGCCAGTAACTGATAAACCTCCAGAAAGTAGTTTGGCAGCTGTG
Source organism: Betta splendens (assembly GCF_900634795.4). Classification (NCBI taxonomy): domain Eukaryota; kingdom Metazoa; phylum Chordata; class Actinopteri; order Anabantiformes; family Osphronemidae; genus Betta; species Betta splendens. The sequence continues at coordinate 21,835,206 of NC_040881.3, forward strand.
GTAGCTAAGCTAATCTATGATTTAAAAAAGTAAGTTTAACATTCAACTCTGACATGAAGTCAACTTTTCAAGTTTTCTCAACTTTTTTATAGAGACTATAGTCTGTCTGTCTGTCTGTCTGTCTGTCTGTCTGTCTGTCTGTCTGTCTGTCTGTATGTCTGTCTGTCTGTCTGTCTGTCTGTCTGCCCTAGCAAACAGCGTTTAACTGACATTATCAGATTTATGTCCTGTTCTCAGAACTGTGCCTGTACTTGGTAGTTGACCCAGGTCAGATACTAAAGCTCCACCTTTTGGTTTTACCCTAGAATTGCGTCTTTGGTGCTAAAATGGGGGTGGCCTCATTAACATTTTTAACACCTTCCGCAGACAGACCAAGGAAAATGAACCGCTCCATCTGTAGGTAGGTAGGTAGGTAGGTAGGTAGGTAGGTAGGTAGGTAGGTAGGTAGCCAGACAGACAGACAGACAGACAGACAGACAGACAGACAGACAGACAGACAGACAGACAGACAGACAGACAGACAGACAGACAGAAATAATACCTTTATTGTCCCGCGATGGGGAAATTACCATGTTGCAACAACACAGAGACATATAGATATATATACAGAAGAAATAACAATCAAAATTAGAACTTAGAACTCCACAGGTTATCAACATCATGTACATATAACAATGAGGTAAGGTGACTGCACCAAACAAAGTGAGTGAGATATTAAAGTTACTGGTACCATTGCTCTGGAGATGTAGCGTGTGTCTGGCAGTGTGGTAGAAATGTGCACCATGTTATAATTGTTCATTATAAAGTCTGACAGCAGCAGGAAGGAAAGACCTGTGGAATTTCTCCTTCCCACAGCGAGGGTGGATCAGTCTGTCACTAAATCTGCTCTCCAGGGCAGACAGTGTGTCCTGCAGTGGGTGGGAATCGTGGTCCAGTATAGATGTGAATTTTGCCAGAACCCTTCTGTCTCCCACCTCTCTCACTGACTCCAGAGTGCAGCCCAGGACAGAGCTGGACTTCTTAATGACCTTATCCAGCTTTTTCCTCTCTGTGATGCTGCTGCTCCAGCAGACCACACCGTACAGGATGGCTGACGCCACCACAGAGTCATAGAAGGTCTTCAGAAGTGTCCCCTTCACTCCAAACTACCTCAGCCTTCTTAGTAGCTAAAGTCTGCTCTGACCCTGCCTGTATAGTGTGTCTGTCTTTTTTTGTCTTCCCTGAATTGTCTTTGTCTTCCCTGAATTGATCAGAAGATGGTTCTGCTGACACCAGTCCACAAAGTTCCGTGTCTGTTCTCTGTACTCTGCGGCATCATCGTCAGTGATAAGTCCAACAATTGCAGAGTCGTCTGAGAACTTCTGCAGAGCACAGCTACTGTAGATGAGTTGTGTCTGAAGTGAAGAGGAAGGGGGCCAGGACAGTCCCCTGGGGGGCTCCCACACGCAGTCCTGGACCCTCACAAACTGGGGACGGTTTGTGAGGTACTGTAGTCCAGTATCCACTCTGTCAAGTAACTGTCCACGCCAGCTGACTCCAATTTGTCCCTTAAGAGGTGGTATATGTTATTAAAGGCACTGGAGAAGTCAAAGAACAGAATCCTCACAGTGCTACTGGGCTTCTTAAAGTGGGCCAGGGAACGATGGAGCAGGAAGATGATGGCGTCCTCTTCTCTGATGCCAGGCTGGTAGGCAGAACCATTGCTGAGCTCACCATGCAGCGCAGTTGATGTAGAACCAGTCTCTCAGGTATGATGACTACTAAACCAATACCAAAGGTAGGTGGTGGAAAATAAAAAGATCCTGTGCAGGCACTCATCTGTTCTGTACATACAGTAACACCTTGACGTTGCGTGACGGATCATCTGATCACACACACTTCACCACAGAATCTGCCTCACAAAGATGATGCGATGCACATTAGGGTAGTTATGGCTCACAATGAGTTCAGTTATTGTGAGGCAGGTTGAGTGGCTGTTATTCTCCCGCAGGTAAAGCAGGCTCTGAGACAGGAAGTCCAATGATGGATCATATTTAAACAGCCACAATAAATTGTAATAAATCACTGTTTAGAATACTTGCAAAGATCGGCACAACATTTGAGAGTCTTCCTGAGCATAAGAGCATTAAAGGGGTCATATCATGCAAAATCCACTTTTTAGACATTTTGGAGCGTTCCTATGACTCTATAGGTCACATATACTCACACTGAGCACGGTAGAAATGCATTTCCTTCTTTTTTCACATTTTGAAAACGTAAATTTTCTAATCCAATGGAGAGAGACCACGTCTTACTCTGAGGTCGTGCCCCAGTTGTCGTCATATTGGTAGGAAGTTCTCCCTGCAAATCCTGAACCACCACCCCCACAATGATCCCGAACCAAAACTGGACTTCCGCCATTTCCCCCCTCTCACTTACCGTGAACAGATGAGCACGGCAGCGTCCAAGTCCTCCCATAGAAATAGTTCGGTTATTGGGTGTTTTAACCAACACCAAAGTCTATTCACTTTACCAAGGGATCAACTAGTGAGGACTATGTGGGTCACTTTTATTTTAAACGGATTGGTGCCAGAAACACTGCCTCAGTGTGCATTTCAAATGAGGGTGCGTACAATACTGGATTTTTTTTACGGCTCCTGTTGGAATAAAAGGATCTATTCCTACAGTCCGTCATTCACTCACTGAAGTACGTAAATGCTTGATACTTATAATTTTTTAAAATGTTAATTTGTATGTTTAAAGTGTAGTAACCTATGTGTGAGGCAAGTTACTAGCTAGCTATGCTAATGGCTACAGCCAGTGGACCAAGCCTTTGTCCCCGTCAAATGTGCTCGTGGGCTCCTGCAGCCACACACCTGTGTGGAGAAAAGCTAATGGCTATCGGCATCGAGTGGCTACAGGCAGGGAGCGGTGAGTCTAGCTCGCTTTAGTAAGTACGTGCTTGATACTTAATATGTTGGTTGGTCTGTTTAAAATGTAGTAACCCACATGTGAGACAAGCTAATGGCCATCGGCATTGAGCGACGACAAGTCTGTAATCGCATACACCCGGGGGGAACAGCTGATCGTTATCGCCCTTCGAGCAGCGACAGGCAGGGAGCGGTGGATCTAGCTCACTGTAGTATGTTTGTGCTTGATACTTGTGATATATAAATATGTTAGTTGGGGCTGTTTAAAATGTAGTAACCCACATGTGAGACAAGCTAATCGCTAGCGTTACTAACGGCTACAGCGAATCAACCGAGCCTTTGTCCCTTTCAAATGCGCTACTCTGAGTTGGCGCAATCACACACCTGTGTGGGGAACAGCTAATAGCGATGGGCCTTCGATCGGCGACAGGCAGGGAGCGGTGGATCAAACTTTTGTCCTGTTGACGTGCTGCCGCTCCTGTTTGTGTGTTGCGTTAGCCGATCGCATGCCATTAGGCCTTTGCACTTAAGAGCTACAGCTGGTCGATTGCTACAAAAAGAAACTGCAGATGAAGGCGGTTATGTTTGTTATTACCCCGTCCTGTGTCACAGCCTAAATCAACTTGTGATTTGGGGTTATGTCATGGTTCTATCAAATTCTAACATAATTAGTTGGAATGATTACTGTGTTGGGTTGCAAGCTTAGTTGCTAATTAGTCACATCTCTACAATAACTGCTGCTATCTGGTCAGTTACCCATAGCTTGTACCATAGCCATTATATTTGTAGGACCAATACAATTTACAGTAAATTCAACATTGTCTTTTCTATATGGTAGGGGGCACATTCCAGTTATCCACATGGGAGGCTGTAAAACAGAGAAATCACTGCAGACTGTTGGTACACAGACATCTGCTGCCCAGCTCAGGAGTGAAGGTATGTAAGTTTGTATGTACCAACAGTAAGATAGGCAATAGAAGATTTTAATTGGTATATACTGTTTAGATTTTATATTTGAATTGTAACAACTGTTTATCTGTTGTTTTAGCACAGACAGGCCTGTCCTCTTGTTTGGTTTAATTTTTTGTCTGGTGTTGTGTATTCCTACATTAGAGAAGGTTTTGACCTACATAATAATGAACATTTCACTAATCTACAATTCTGATTGCAGTACCTTTTGTTTTGATGAGGTGATGGTGAGGACAGCCACAGCTTCCATCTGGTAGAGGACTGCCTCCGCTCAGTCTTCCAAATAGTGATGAGAACAAGGATCACCACATCTCCCTGGTCATCTATTTACAACTATACCCGTCCTGCTGCAGAAAGAAATCTCCAACATAACCAGGGTACCCCCTACCCAGGACATGGACTGTTTACCCTACTTCCATGCATTTCGTCTGCAAGGCTCTGCAAAAGCTTCTGTCCTCAAACCCCCAGACTTTTTAATTAACTCAGTAACTTATACATTGCACATTAGAGTGTGAAGGTGTCACAGCTCATGTCATTTAGCCACTGCACTCAGTCGTTTCCGGTTTTATTTTGTCACCACTTCCTGTCTCAGTCATTGTTAGTTTCAGTCAGCCTTGCTTCCAATTCTAATCTACTCACCTGCCGGTCGTTTAGTCATCATCACTTAGGATTTAAGCACCACCTCTAAGCCCAGCACCTTGCCAGATTGTTTGTTCATTCACCCGTTCAACTTTCCAGCATTCTTACCTTTACCTTGCCGTGATTTTTGATCCTGTTTTGTTCCTGACCACGTCTCCAGCCCAGCCTGTGATAATCCCGTCTGCCTGTGTGAGTCTGACCATTGCCTGTTTTTGACATCCGCTTGCCTTATCCTCGTCTGTGCTGCTACCGATGATCTACCTGTGTACCGACCCTTGCCTGCCTGACCACGAGCTTGAATAAACCCTGTTGTGCACTGAGCCTTGTCTCCGCTGTGCGTGTGGGTCCGCTACCTAGAGCGCCGTGACAGTACAATCTGGCCACACTCGGACCCAGCCGGCGTCTTGCATCGGTTTAAGGGCCGCAAGGGATTTTGTTTTGTGTACTCGGACAACGCAAAGTCGTGATGGTGTTTTCCTGCTCGAGGCTGCCGGAGGACCTCCGCTGGTGCTTCGGGGAGCTCGCAAGGAATTACGCGGAAGCCCCCAGTCTGAAGGCGCGGCTCCGCGTAATAAAACAGGCGATCGCTATCCTGGAGGAGGAATTTTGGTGGCTTGACTACCCGGAAGTGCAGACGCTTTTTGAGAGGCTCCAGGCAGTACGGAGGGATTTGGCACGCGCTCTGCGCGCGGCGCCCGCCGGCGTCTCGTCAGCTGTTCCTGCTGCACCGGAAAGCGCTCCCGTCGTCGCTCAGTCAAGCCCAGCTCACGTTCCTGTCATCGTTCAGTCAAGCCAAGCTCACGTTCCTGTCGCTGCTCAGTCGAACCAAGCTCACGTTCCTGTCACTACTCAGTCGAACCAAGCTCACGTTCCTGTCGCGGCTCAGTCGAGTCAAGCTCACTCCCCTGTTGCCACTCAGGCAGATCCAGTCCCTGCTCCAGACGCCGCTCAGGCAGATCCAGCTCCCGTTCCAGACACCAGCTCATCGGCCCAAGTCCATGCCCACGCTACCGCCATAGTTCCCCAGTCCCATCCAGTCCGTACCGTGGCCCCGGCTCCTGCTTCAGCCCTGGCGGTTGAGGAGGTGAAGCCCACAGCTAGTCGTCGGAGGCCCAGACGGCGTCGACGACAGCCGGATTCCCCTGTCCAGGCTCCAGAGGACTCGGCCACAGAAATCAAGCGGCCCTCTCCGCCAGCAGAGGGCACTCTCGCTCCATCATACGACTTGCCCATCTCCATCGCAGGCATCCCGGACAGCATCTTCCTGCGGATCCGTGCCCAATGCGCCCCTCCGGTCCTGTTCCTGTTTGCACACTGGCTGAACTCCGCTGAGGCAGAGACCGACCCGGTAATCAAGGAGCGTCACTTCCGTGAAGCCGCCCTGCTCATCGCCCGGAAGCCTGCGCTGCGCGAGGCCCTGGGTTTCATTGAACCCCCGTCAGAGCCTGCACCCGTTCCTGCATCAGAGCCTGCACCCGTTCCTGCATCAGAGCCTGCACCCGTTCCTGCATCAGAGCCTGCACCCGTTCCTGCATCAGAGCCTGCACCCGTTCCTGCATCAGAGCCTGCACCCGTTCCTGCATCAGAGCCTGCATCACTGGCCCCAGCGTCTCCTGCGTCTCTGGCTGCAGCAACTCCCGCCCTAGCCTCACCTCAGTCATGCCAAGCGCCCGCTCAAGCCTCAGCTCAGCCCGCAGCCGCTCAAGCCTCAGCTCAGCCCGCAGCCGCTCAAGCCCCAGCTCAGCCCGCAGCCGCTCAAGCCCCAGCTCAGCCCGCAGCAGCTCAAGCCCCAGCTCAGCCCGCAGCAGCTCAAGCCCCAGCTCAGCCCGCAGCAGCTCAAGCCCCAGCTCAGCTACGTCAGGCTCAAGCCCCAGCTCAGCTACGTCAGGCTCAAGCCCCAGCTCAGCTACGTCAGGCTCAAGCCCCAGCTCAGCTACGTCAGGCTCAAGCCCCAGCTCAGCTACGTCAGGCTCAAGCCCCAGCTCCAGCTCAAGCTCAGGCCTCGGCCCCGCCACGCCAAGCTCAAGCTCCATCCCCAGCTCCAGCTCAAGCTCAGGCCTCGGCCCCGCCACGCCAAGCTCAAGCTCCATCCTTACGCCAGCTAGCGGACACCCCTGGCCAGTCACATCAGGCCTTAGTTCCTGTTCCTGTCGGCCATATTGAGGCCGCTCCCGTTCCTGTCGGCCATATTGAGGCCGCTCCCGTTCCTGTCGGCCATATTGAGGCCGCTCCCGTTCCTGTCGGCCATATTGAGGCCGCTCCCGTTCCTGTCGGCCATATTGAGGCCGTTCTAGCCCCAGTTCCTGTCGGCTCCTCAGAGGAGGACGCCGTTCTAGTTCCTGTCGGCCAAGTAGAGGTCGTTCTAGTCCCAGTTCCTGTCGGCTCCTTGGAGGAGGACGCCGTTCTAGTTCCTGCCACTGTCGGCCCCTCGGAGGTCGCAGCCCCCTACGATCCCCAGGAGGGGGTCGTCCCGGCCGCAGCGTCTGTTGCAGCCCCTGCCGACCTCCCGGAGGAGGTCGGTCCAGCTCCGTCTCCTGCCGACCTCCCGGAGGAGGTCGGTCCAGCTCCGTCTCCTGCCGACCTCCCGGAGGAGGTCGGTCCAGCTCCGTCTCCTGCCGACCTCCCGGAGGAGGTCGGTCCAGCTCCGTCTCCTGCCGACCTCCCGGAGGAGGTCGGTCCAGCTCCGCCTCCTGCCGACCTCCCGGAGGAGGTGGTCGGTCCGCTCCTGGTTCATGTGTTTTTTGAGCCAATGTGTGCAGGTGCTGCCCCTGGAGGTCCAGTCCCGGACACGTTCGCCTCAGCTTCTGGTGGTCCGGTCCCGGACACGTTCGCCTCTGCTCCTGGTGGTCCGGTCCCGGACACGTTCGCCTCTGCTCCTGGAGGCCCGGTGCCGGCCACGTCTGTCTCCGCTCCTGGAGGCCCGGTGCCGGCTACGTCTGCATCGGTTCCTGGTGGCCCGGCTCCGGCCCCGTCTCCACGTCTGTCTTCGCCCCTGGTTCCCGCCTCGTCTCCACGTCTGTCTTCGCCTCTGGTTCCCGCCTCGTCTCCACGTCTGTCTTCGCCTCTGGTTCCCGCCTCGTCTCCACGTCTGTCTTCGTCTCTGGTTCCCGCCTCGTCTCCACGTCTGTCTTCGCCTCTGGTTCCTGCCTCGTCTCCACGTCTGTCTTCGCCTCTGGTCCCCGCCTCGTCTCCACGTCGGTCCTCGTCTCTGGTCCCCGCCTCGTCTCCACGTCGGTCCTCGTCTCTGGTCCCCGCCTCGTCTCCACGTCGGTCCTCGTCTCTGGTCCCAGCCTCGTCTCCACGTCTGTCCTCGTCTCTGGTCCCAGCCTCGCCTCCACGTCTGTCCTCGTCTCTGGTCCCAGCCTCGCCTCCACGTCTGTCCTCGTCTCTGGTCCCAGCCTTGTCTCCACGTCTGTCCCCGTCGCCGTTCCCGGCTTCCCGCCGGCTCTCGCCTCACCTGCCCGACGGAGGGCCAGGTCCTTGGCGAATCCTGTGGCAGGGATGGCGCTGCCTCCTGCGTCGTCGGCCACCTCGGCTGGCCGGGTCCGGAGGCGACCACCTACCTGGAGGTCGCTGTTTCCTGCCGCGACGATGGCGCGGGTTCTGCCATTGCCGACCACCACGCCTCCTCAGCCCCCTAGAGCACCGCCGGGCTGGAGAGCACCAGCACATGGGTTGGACCGCTGGAGGCGTCGTGTTTCGACGTCGGCCTCCTAGAACTCTAGCCTTGTCTCCGGGCATAAGATGGGCCGTCTCGGCCTGGCGGCTGCACGGCCGTGACTCTCCTCGTCACCACCCCCCTTGAGGGATTGCCTGAACTTTGTTACCATCCATCATGGACTCATTATTCATGGACTCACCTCATGGACTTGGTTCTGCTCCCTGCCACTCAGTGCCTTGATCATCATGTGTTTGTTCCAGTCCGTTGCCCATCATGTTTAGTTGTGTTTTGATCCCCTCATTTTTTGTCCCAGCCTGTCGCCCCCCTTGCATGGTTGTGTTTTGTTTTTGGTCGTCTTGGAATCCGCCCTAGACGGGGGGGTTCTGTCACAGCTCATGTCATTTAGCCACTGCACTCAGTCGTTTCCGGTTTTATTTTGTCACCACTTCCTGTCTCAGTCATTGTTAGTTTCAGTCAGCCTTGCTTCCAATTCTAATCTACTCACCTGCCGGTCGTTTAGTCATCATCACTTAGGATTTAAGCACCACCTCTAAGCCCAGCACCTTGCCAGATTGTTTGTTCATTCACCCGTTCAACTTTCCAGCATTCTTACCTTTACCTTGCCGTGATTTTTGATCCTGTTTTGTTCCTGACCACGTCTCCAGCCCAGCCTGTGATAATCCCGTCTGCCTGTGTGAGTCTGACCATTGCCTGTTTTTGACATCCGCTTGCCTTATCCTCGTCTGTGCTGCTACCGATGATCTACCTGTGTACCGACCCTTGCCTGCCTGACCACGAGCTTGAATAAACCCTGTTGTGCACTGAGCCTTGTCTCCGCTGTGCGTGTGGGTCCGCTACCTAGAGCGCCGTGACAGAAGGTAGCAGTTCGTTCTAGCTTTGGAGCAGTGGTGCATTTTTTTGGTTGACAATAAAGTTTGTGTTTTCCCTTCAGAAAGAGTTCAGTGAAATACCTATTAGGTATTTCACTGAACTCTTTCTGAAGGGAAAACACTTTTATTCCGGAAATCATAGTATTGAAATTACATGTTTTTTCTCTTTTTAATATGGTAAGCTATAAAGTTGAACCGGCCATAAAAAGCATATAAATTATATATAAATTCCCCCCACAAAAAACACATTTTTACTCAAATGTAGTAATAGGTAAAGGAGTTATTCCACAGGTGGTCTACATCCATCATACAATTAGTGTTTTAGTGTTTTATCCATCAGGTAATTCTGCCTTCATCTACATCTATCTATCAGCACCAGCTCACTAGCCTCTGTAGACTAGATACCTGTAACAACTTCAGATACAAAGACATATTACTGTCAGATTTATCAAGAATCATCAAAAAACATAATTAAAAGCAGTACAAATACACCAGGTCAATATATAATTTGAACCAATGCTTTTTGTTCCTAGGTAGGTCATGCAGTGATTGCTCTAAATATTAATGCACATTTTTTAAATAAAATTATGTCAGAGCAGCAGCACAAGTAAAACAAAACAGTGAAATGTGTAAATGTAAAATGTATTTATATTATTTCAGCTTTGCTCTCAAACTTATTTATTTGTATAATGTAAGCTAAAGTAGTGTTTTCTATTAACGAGAGTTTTCCAGGTAAGTTGTGTTGTGAATATTCAAGCTGCACAGGCCATTTAGCATTCGCATTAGCAACCGCTAGTTGCTTTGCAAATTACATAAATCAATTAAATTAAAGTAAATGTGACATTACCAATGAGACACATCTTGCATCAGCCGAAATGTGGTGACTTCAACAGCCTCCTCTTCAGCTTCAGGGTCAGATTCGGGATCGTAGATGTATGGTTCTACTACGCTACGAACCAGCTGGCTGGTTAATGTGCAGTCCTGTAGTGGGTCTTTGCGGTGGATTGCATTCTCAATGTTGTACTACTGCCACCTATTGTATCCTAACCGCACGGTAATCGATCCTAACCGCTACGTAATCGACAGTTGTCAGCACTGAGACGGGCTAAATAAATAATTGTTACGTTGATTAATGTTAACAATGTGGGTCTCATTGTGTGTCAAAACACGACCGCAATCCTTCAAGAGTTACAATTTTTTGTCGATGTTGTGCTTCAAATGCTCTTGGGCATTTTATTGTGAAAGTCCGGCGACTGGCCCCGCCCCCGGTTTCTCTTTTTCTTATTTCGTTTTGAAAGTGGAGAAAAGGAGAATGAGTAAATCAGTATATCGCAAATGTGTTTTACTGATTTACGGAAACAAAACACATCATAAAAAGACGTTATTCAATTTTCATTTTACACATGAATAATGAATTGCATTTCATGCATGGACCGACGGAGAAGTCAACGTTCCGCTTCCTGTATCCAACAGCAGAACTACGAGTCACCAGTTAACGTTGTCACTGGTAAACTCAAAACACCGGCAGAAAAACAGAAAATCACCACATTCTTGGACATCAGTCAGTCTGAGCGGTCAGTAACACCGACTGTGAGCTCAGAACCACAATCAGGACAAATATCAACTCCTCACACCCGGGTCCTGTCAGCATTAGTTTGACAGAAGTGGATCATGTCTCTTGTTCCTCTACATTAAAAACACAGACTCAGTAACAGTAATGTTGTTCAACACTCACCTCCTCAGCTTTGTTTCTTTTTCTTGGTGTTTATTTAACTTCCTTCCTTCTTCTGTTCTGTTCTCTCTAAATGGACACCTTCGGTCTCTGAACACCTTCGGTCTTTGGTCCTGTACCTGGATCACGTGATCACCGAGGCTCCGCCCCCTTTCTATTTACAGGAAACCAGATGAGTTTACTGTCTGACGCAGCACGCAGCTCTGAACAGGGAACATTCCATAAAACCTGTTAAAGTGTTTTTTTAGCTGCAGCAGCAGTTTGTCTGTGTCTCCAGCTGCTTGCTCAGCATGTAGCTAATAGTAGTAAGTATCATGCTGTACGTTCCTCCAGCTGATCTGTTGGAACCAGTAAAATGTTTACGTTTTTCATCTCTTGATATCTTTACTGCTATCTTTAAGGTGCTGTTCCTAGATGCAACGACATAAAGTTATTGAGTTGATTCCAGCTTGTATTTGTGTTATTCTCTACTGACCTGCAGGGCAGACTAAGCAGCTACAGGTTCACTACGCACTGTGGTAAAAGACTGCAGGAAAACAATGTGTAAACATATAGAGTTGTGTTAATCATACTTTCTACTATGGAAAAGTAAAATTTACTTGCTCCAAAGTATTACAAGTATTACCCTTTGAAGCAATGGTAAATTAAAAAAATCATAGGTTGTCATGTTTTTGACTTGTCTGAATGAAAAGTTAAAATATTAATCAGTATTTAATCAAAGTTTGCCAGAATCTCCTTGAGGCCGACAGATAGTCCTCCTATCCCACCTGGGATGTACCAGCCTCACGGGTTATCGTGACGGTGCCTTTGGGTTTGGCATCTTACCCGTCATGGACGAACCAGCCTTCCAAGACCGGCCAGTAGATGATCACTGAGTGGACTTTAGGAGTTCTCAAACTCAATACTTAAGTAAAAGTCCAAAGTGCTTTCTTAGAAAAGCTCTGCTCCTTGTAGAAATGACACTTTGAAATGATTTACCTGTTTATTAAATGGCTGTAATGTAATATATGTGGGAAAAGTAACTGGTAAAAAAAATTAGTGCACAAAATGTGGCTGCAATGAATCTGAATCTGAACTATACTATACTAAAATAACCTGACACTTGACAAAGTTTGTCCCAGAACAGAGGAACAAACAAAGCTGTGAAGTTACTGGTTCCTCCACTTAACCGTGGAACATAACAGGACTGACTTCAAAGCCAAGTCCTTCCATCAGCAGTCAGATGAGCTGAGGATGAGGTGTGTCATGAGGGATACATCCATTATCCCACTGATAACTGAGCAGGTTAGAAAGCATCAAAAGAATGATTCCACTGGTCCACACATGCTCTCATACGTAGCAGGTACCGACTGTGGGAGGAGGAACAGGAGAACCAGCACAGACTCATGGGTGGAGAACAGACGAAAACGTACGATTAGTTGCCAAATCGTTGTGTACTGTATATGTTCCTTGTGTACCCTGTACCCCGTTCCTTGTGTGTCTAGCTACCTTGTTATTGAAGCCTTTTGGATCATCTCTGTCTGTACCATAGCCCTATATTGTCAGACTTGGGCAGGCGTTGGACCCACATGCACAGCACAAAGGCAGGTTGAGGATAAATACAGGCTTTATTTCTATAAGCAGAGTCAGACGGTCCAGGTCATACACAGAGAGCACGGTATTGATGCACAGAACAGGAGCAGGCAATCTCAGATCCAGTAGACAGGCAGAGTTCGGTACACAGAGGATCTCGGTGACGGTACAGACAAGGGCTAGGCAAACTCACGGTCAGATGTTCAAGCAGGGTTTTTCTCCAGGCAAAGGTAGCAAACAAGGTTCAGGCAGAATACGGTAGTCAAGGGAAGTCAGGATCAATACACAGGAGACAAGATACTAAATGCTGGAAAGAAGTACGGAACTAAACAATCTGGCAACTGGAGTCTGTGAGAGGTGGAGGTTATATACACTGGTGCTGATTAATTAACTGTTAACAGGTGTGCTGAATGAACCGGGAGCTGAACTGAGAAACAGGAAGTATTACAAAATAAAACAGGAAATAACGTGAACTATGACAGTACCCCCCCCCATGGCGTCTTCCACGGCGCCAACGGAGCCCCCCCTCCTACGACCTCCCTCCGCCCCCAGGGCGGGCGGAGGGAGGTCGTAGGAGGAGGGCCCGAACCCCCCCCCCCGGCCGGACGCCGAAGCAGGGTGGGCGGAGGGAGGACATCAGGAGGAGGGACCAGATCCGGATTCCTCCTCATCTGTGGGGCCTCAGGATGCGCTGCGTGGAACTCCCTGATGAGGGACTTGTCCAGGATGTCTCGGGCCGGTACCCAGGAACGTTCGTCCGGCCCGTATCCCTCCCAGTCCACCAGGTACTGGAAGCCCCGTCCCCGGCGTCTACAGTCGCGGAGGTCCCGGACCGTGTAGGCAGGACCTCCGTCTATGATCCGTGGAGGAGGAGGCGGCTGGTGATGAGGGATCATGGGACATGACCGGAAGGGCTTGAGACGGCTGATGTGGAAAGTCGAATGGATCTTCATAGGGGTTAATGATACGAGAAATAGTATATGGGCCAATGAATTTCAGGGTTAGCTTACGAGATTGTGCCTGTAGTCAGAGGTCCCTGGTGGACAACCAGACCTGGTTACCCACCTTGTACATCGGACCCGGTGTTCGCTTACGGCCTGCCGCGCTCTTGTATCGATCCTGTACCTGCAGCATGGTTCGCCATGCCCGTAACCACGTGCGGCGGCAGCGCCGGACCAATGCGTGTCCTGACGGAACGTGGACCTCTTCCTCCAGAGCGGGAAACAATGGTGGCTGGAATCCATAAGCGCACTGAAAAGGGGTTAATCCGGTCGAGGCACAAGGCAGAGTGTTATGGGCAAACTCTACCCATACCAACTTGCTGCCACAAGAACCCGGGTTCCTGGAGGCGAGGAGCCGCAGTCCCACCTCCAGCTGCTGGTTGGCCCGTTCGGCCTGGCCATTGGACTTGGGGTGGTACCCCGATGACAAGCTAACCTCTGCCCCGATGAGATTACAAAACTCCCGCCAGAATCGTGAGACGAATTGGGGCCCTCGGTCCGACACGATGTCGGTCGGGAATCCATGGATCCGGAAGACGTGTTCCAACATAGCCTGGGCTGTAGCTTTGGCCGATGGCAACTTGGGTAAAGGAATGAAGTGGGCTAGCTTGGAGAACCGGTCTACCACCGTCATGACTACCGTCTTCCCCTGGGAGGGTGGTAGACCAGTCACAAAGTCAAGTGCCACGTGTGACCATGGACGATGTGGTACCGGCAGGAGTTGGAGCAGGCCCACCGGTCGCTGGTGGGAAGCCTTGCCCATGGCACACGTGGGACAGGCCGCAACGTATTCCCGTACGTCTCTTTTCATGGTCGGCCACCAGAACCGTTCTCCCAGTCTAAATGTGGTGCGTGGTGCCACCGGATGCCCACTCACCAGTGACGCGTGGGCCCACTGGATCACCTCCCCTCGGAGGTCTGGTGGCACGAACAGTCGGTTGGGCGAGACGCCGCGTGGAGCTGTAAGGTCTTGTGTGGCCTCCGGTACTCGTTGCTCCACTGGCCAGGCAACTGCTCCCACCAGGCATCCAGCTGGCAGGATGGGCTCGGGTTCCGCTGGTTCCTGCTGCGCGTTGTGCAGGCGAGACAAGACATCCGGTTTAACATTCTTGGATCCGGGACGGTATGAAAGGTGAAAATTGAAACGACTAAAAAACAGAGCCCACCGGGCCTGCCGTGAGTTCAGCCTTTTGGCTGTCCTAAGGTATTCGAGGTTCTTATGGTCTGTATATACTAAGAAGAGTTGGTCGGCCCCCTCCAACCAGTGTCTCCACTCTTCTAGAGCCACCTTGACTGCAAGTAGCTCTCTATCTCCAATGTCATAGTTGCGTTCTGCTGTGGACAATTTCCGAGACATGAACGCGCATGGGTGGATCCTACCGTCAGTCGGGTCCCTCTGGGACAGCACTGCCCCTACTCCCGAGTTGGACGCGTCAACCTCCACTATGAATTGTCGTTGTGGGTCGGGCATCCGCAGCACCGGTGCTGTGGTGAAACTGCGTTTCAAGCGTTGAAACGCTTCCTCTGCTTCCGCCGTCCACTGAAATGCAGTCTTACAAGAGGTTAGTACATGTAACGGGGCCGCAATCCCACTGAACCGTCTGATAAACTTGCGGTAAAAATTAGCAAAACCTAAGAAATGTTGCACCTCCCTGCGACTCTGCGGAACCGGCCACTCCTGGATCGCTTGGGTCTTGGACGGATCCATCTCGATCTTGTCCTTAGAAACAAGAAACCCTAAAAACGAAACTCTGTCGGCATGAAACTTGCACTTCTCCGCCTTCACGAACATGCGGTGCTCCAACAGCTTCTTAAGCACTAGGCGGACGTGTGCTATATTCTCCTCCTTGGAGCGAGAAAAGATCAGGATGTCGTCAAGATATACAAAGACAAAGTCGTTGATCATCGGACCCAATACCTCATTTACGAACGCCTGGAAGATGGCTGGCGCGTTGGTGAGGCCGAAGGGCATGACCAGGTATTCATAGTGACCGTTCGGGGTGTTGAAGGCCGTCTTCCACTCGTCCCCCTCACGGATGCGTACCAGGTGGTACGCATTACGGAGATCCAACTTGGTGAAGTGGGTGGCCCCTGCCAACAGCTCAAAGGCAGAGGATATGAGTCTCTAATGGTGATATCATTGAGACCCCGGTAATCGATGCAGGGCCGCAATGAGCCGTCCTTTTTCCCTACAAAGAAAAATCCTGCCCCAGCAGGCGAGGAAGAAGGGCGGATTATTCCTGACGCGAGCGCTGCATCCAAGTATTCCCTCATGGCCCGATTCTCCTTGGGTGAGAGTTGATACAATCTACCTTTGGGTGGCGTGGTCCCTGGGTGCAGGTTGATAGCACAATCGTGCTTCCTATGGGGGGGTAGAGATGTCGCTTGGGACTTACAAAACACTGTGCTGAGCTCGTGGTAACATTCAGGGACTCCTGTTAGATCGGCCTGCTCGATCCCCTCACCGGCTGTTGCTGCTGCACCCATAGGCTCCTGTTGAGAGACTGAAGGCTTAAAGCACGTGTTCTGGCAATCAGTGTCTCATTGATTCACCTCCCCACTGCGCCAATCTAGAGTTGGGTTATGTAATCTCAGCCATGTATGTCCTAGCACCACCGGGTGGTAACAGGATTCCACAACCAGGAACGTTATCTTCTCTGTATGTGCGTCAGCAAAAGTCATGATTACCGGCTCTGTGTGGTGAGTGACTCTCCAGAGCCGCCGTCCGTCTAGCGCCGCCGTCTCCACGGGGGAAGCCAAGGGTAGCGTAGCGAGCGATGCCCAGTCGTTCCACTAGCCCTGCGTCCATTAGACTGGCATCGACTCCCGAATCAATAAGCACAGCTTGCTGGACGGATCGGTTCCTGAAGATTAACGTGACCGTTGGAAGTGAGCGAGCGGAGGCGCTACCAAGGACCGTTTGGCTCACCGCTACCCTCCGCGCTAGCGATGAGCCTGATCCTTTAGTGGGCAGTGTAAGGCAGAATGCCCCGCCTGGCCGCAGTACATACAGAGTCTCTGGGAGCGTCGACGCCGCTTCTCCTCCTCCGTGAGCCGTGCGCGCCCGATCTGCATCGGCTCCTCCGGCGTCTGTCCTACTTCCGGGTTCCGTGGGCTGGGCTGGCCGCCGAGCTCCCGATATCCCCTCCTGGGACTCGTGGCGCGGGGTCGGCGGTCCTCCCGCAGTCTCTCCTCCCGGTGATGCTCCCGCTCGGTGCTCCCCAGTCTGCGGTCAATCTGAATGGCCAGAGCCATCAGCGCATTCAAGTCGCTGGGTAGATCCCTCGCCGCTAAACAATCTTTAACCCGCCGGGATAGTCTGCGGATGAATACGTCACCCAACGCTGTGGCGTCCCAGCCGGCTTCTGCCGCCA